>NC_142108.1:6305000-6360000 GCF_056152115.1 Neolamprologus brichardi
TCAAATTCATGAAAACAATCTAGGCAGTTTAGAACACTTTCCATGATGCAAGTCAGATAAACAGTTTAACAAGTGCATTTTTTAATTTCCCCCCAAAATGAGCACATATCAAACGTAATCGCTGATTTTATTATTATTATTATTATTATTTTATATATTTTTTTGCAGATGCAGTATTTCTACTAAAAGAGAGAGCCAGACTTTGATAATATAGCTGTCATTCCAGTGGTTCCATAACTTCCAGTACAACAGTGCGAGGTCCTGTCATCACCAGTCTGGTTACTGTCCTGTAGTCCAGGTAAAGAACACACTGTGCATTTACCTGGCACACAAACTGCCGCACCTAAAACGAAATAAATAAATACATAAAATATATTTTTTTAAAGGTTATGGGTTATATCTGTATCTTGGAGATCAGTTTATAAAATCCAAGATAAGTATCTTTTTCAGTTTGTTTCAGCTATTTAACCTTAACTCCAGCAGCTGCTGCAGGGCTTCCAGGGTCAACAGCCTGCATATAACAAGGAGCCATGCCTCTGACAACAAAGCCCCAGCCCAGGGCGTCTCCTATCACCTGCAATATCAATTAGATAAAATTCACCTTAGACTTTAAGAAGAAGAAAAAAAACACAACTTTATTAATGTGTTAAGCTTGTTTTGACTTTTAGCCTTTGGGGGACTGTTGCTCAGTTATGCTAAATTGGTGCTATTAAATCCAATCAGAAATCCAAGTAATAATTTATACGTATAATTTTCATAACTCACCGTCAACACTTTCTTGATAAAGGGTGCACCAGGTTCCAATAATTCTTCACAAGTAACTTTTCTTTTAAGGACTGTGAAACCAATTAAAAGATTATGTCTATGTGCTTTCACAAACAAGCCTCATTACAGTAATATTTAAACTTTGATGATACTATGAAACATTTCACAGTTGAATATAAATAATAAAACACTCGCCTGATTTAGGATTGCATCGTACTGCTGAGTGTGACAACAGCTGAAGAGGTGGAAATCCAGCAGAGTGAAACTGAAGGGAACTCAAGCTACTTCGACGACCACCGGTAATCTGTTTGGAGTCTTTGTTTGAGCTCACTATTAGATATTAGTGGCAACGTCAGAATTCATAAAAAAAAAAACCAAGGTGCATGTTGTGAAAATTGCAAGAGTTTCCTTTTATTTCATGTTTACTCAGTAAGTAATTTATTTATTACCACTGAATGCACGGTTGCATTCCTTGGATGAGTTTCTGCGTAGAAGAAAGGGACTCTCAGAATTGTTGTCTTCTTGTGTTGATGCCATCACAGCCTCATCATTAACCTGCTCATTTTCAGTTAACAGCTCAGACAGGCGCCGACGCCGGCGGAAATTGATGCAGAACTGGTAGAGTAGCCCACTGTCAAAGAAATCATGCTTTTGTCCCACTGCGGGAGTTGGGGAGAGAGCAAAAAGCAGCAGTCTTAGTATAAATGGTATCTATGCAGTGTGTATTTTTACTTTTGATTGCAAGAGTCCCAGATGGCAAGCCCACCGCTGACAGCTGTACATCAAAGGGCAAATGAAAACTCCCCTCACCGTGCTGAATGATGCCATGCTCCTGCAATGCACGGCACAACTCCAGTCCCTGTCGCCGGCTATCTGCCTCTCCATTCTGAATGAGATAGTCAATCAACTGGCAGCCAGGAAAGGAGAGCTTATAAGTAAGACCATGCTCCTCTCTCAGCTGCAGAATGGAGTTCTTGTCTGCTATAAGTCTATAAGAGAAAACAGAATCAGATTTAAAATAGCATGCAGTGGAGGAAAAACCTGGATGAGATACACCTTTATTGAGGTCTTTCAATTCTAAGGTTAAGCTGATCTGTCTCAGACCAGAAAACCTGAAGCACAAACAGACCAGCTCTTACTGCTCATATAGTTGTTGTCCTCGCATGAAGATTTTCACCTCTGTGTTAAAGGGAAATGTGCCATCATCCTTGCGGAAACGGTACAGCAGTTTGGCATCCTTGAATTCTGCCCTCTTGTCACAGACTGAGAGAAAGGCAGTTTTAAATATAACTCGTGAAAGCAACATGAGGACTTAGCTTCAGCTAAAGAAGGGAGAGCTTCTTAAGCTGAAGCTCTTGCTGGTGCTTTCTTCTTACCGTGGTGTAAAATGTCATGGTCCATGAGGTGCTGCATGAGGCTGGAGGCTGTTGGTCGATCTGCAGCTTCCTTGTGGCTCAAAAGCCAGTCTATAAGCTCGTGTGCCACAAAGCAGTTAGGGTAGGTGCGAAAGTGGTAGCGTCGATCCTTAATCAGCTTTCCATCGTGAAGTCTGAGCCTTAAAGTGGCGTTTAAATCAGCCGTGAGCCTTAAAACTGACATCAGACATCTACCTGACCTGCAGAGTAGAATTTGCCGACATCGTCACCGAATCTGTTTCGTCTTACCTGAGCTGTTCTCCTGCGATCATGACTTCAGCCTTGTGTTGCCTGGCCATGGCCTTTAACCTAATGCTGCTCGTTCGCTCCATGCTTCTTATAACTGGACACAAGAATGAGTGAATCTGACTTTTAGAAATGGCCGTCATGTTTACCGAAACACACAGAACCCCATTGTCATGTGGGAGCAATGTTGTGTATACAGAAATGACAAAGACGGGTTTTTTTTCTGTTTTGTTTCATTCAGTGCTACAGATATTAGTTTTTCATTTGGGTGTTTGGGTAAAACATCCTGCTTCAATTCTGAAGTACTTGAATTTAAATTATTTTCAGAGAAACACGGGGCTGTTTGCTTGAGTGATGCTTGATGTGTCCACCTAGGTTGTGTTTTCTATAACTGAAATCAAATTGTGTTGTTGTTTTTGTTTTAGTGTGTCATTCCTGAAATACTGGTAACATAAAACTGAAAAATACATATATAAGTTACAGTTTCTTGGGCAACATCGTTCTTTTAAAGGTCACCATACAGTTATCTCACAAAACAGGAAACTAGAAAAACACGCTTCGCATGTTGGTATATATCCTAGCCTTCATCTCAAATAAAACAGCTGTTTTTGAAGATTCAGGTCAATATCAATGTATGCATCAAAATATGTGTTCTCAGATACAGATAAAGTGGAGTTTCTAGGGCTATGATATTGTGCTGAAGTATAAACTTGATGTTGCAGTGCCTAGAAATTCTGCTTTCTCTTTGACTTGACTGTTTTGATACATGCTTGTTATGGCAAAAGAACCGTAGTGCCAGCTTGTGACGTGCACTTAGGCTGTGAGCATCCTATCATTAGCACAAGCTATACCACAAAGCATCACCCCGGTCTTCTGGCGTGAATCCTGTTATGTGTCCCTGAGAAATTTTTGCTCAGTCACACTGTCTCCTCTCTTCCTCTCTTCCCAGCAAGTCGAACCCGCTGAAACAATGCCTGGCCCTTCTCAGGCAGCGATTTCTATTGGTTTTGGCTCGAGTCTTTTTATCTTGTCAGTAAAGCATTCACTATCATTGGAGTAAGCGCTGCCTGAGAGGGTCAGCTCAGGGCAGGAACATTACTTAACCCTTCGATATCCTGTGCATTTGTGCTTTAGCTCTGGTTAGCCTGGTATCTGTTATGTCAGAGCTGCTGCTGAGCTGCTGACTTCTGGTGGGATCCCTCAGGAACTTCTTTGTGATGAGGCTTTGCGTCTGTAATACAGTCATTTTCCCTAAAGATGTAGTTTGGTTAATTAAAATGGAAAATATATATATAAATATATATTTTAAAGTAGCATTACCATTGTTTTATGCATCTAAAATGTATTTGACCTTAAGAAATAAGCAGTGAAGACTGAACAAACATATATTTGTACATTAAAATGTGAGCTTCACAATTTAAATCTAATGACAGAAAAAAGCAACAAAGCAGTGAATATACCATATCCCTATGAAAGCCACTGCAGTGTAGGCCATTGGCCACAAGATATCAGTATTCACCTGGGTACCAACCAAGGAGCACAGCAATCACAGTAGGGTCAAATGAATTTTCTAACAGCATCCTGTAGTTGTTGTTTTCTTAATGAATAATGAAATATAAATAACCATAAATTCCTAAATTACCACAAACCAATTTGCAGCAAATTGTGACTGAAGGAAAATAAATGTATGGTTCTATTATAGTTCACAACTAATATTAGCTTTTAATAGACAAATTCATTGCCATATATTTGTTCAAAATCCTTGAAATCATCTCGTCTCGTTCAGACGATTATGTTTTGTTTTTATGGGTTTTTGTTTTTTTGTTCTCATGGCTCCAATTCACTTTGGTGCATAATTTTTCCTGCGGGGTGAATTGGCAATATGCGAAATAGAGGGCGGATAAAACAATAAAAATAAAGAAATTAAACACAAAAGACACTACAGAATGGAGTTTGCGCCTCTGAGCAGACCTTTATAGGCTTCGGTCAAGTGACAATCACGAACAGATCGTGTGGACTCGCTCGTAGAAGCTTTTATGCAAATCTTCCCTTTTTCATTGGAGAGCAGGGTGGAGGTGTAGTCTGAAAGGCGTGACATCACACAATGCAGCTTTATGAAGAAAGTGCGCTTCTCCTGAAAAGGCAGAGTTGCGTCCAGTCTGTTGGCATCACCGGACTTTTAAGTTCCTAAAGCCAAACAAGCTGCGCGGTGCGACGTCGCAATTCAGCGTAAAGTTTAAAAAGGCGCTCTCCTGTTTTTTGCTGTGATTTTTTTTTTCACGAGTGGTGTTTTCCCCCTTTGTGATCGAAAGTTTGGAAATACTTCATTTTTTAAAATTTTTTATTATTCGGGTTTTGTTTTTTGGGCTGTTTTTGGTTTTTTGGTTTTGGTTTTTTACAAGTGACTGCGATTTCACTGGCTGCATGAAATATCAGTGGACATTTGGAGCTCTTTAAAGAGACCGGCTTTCCATTTACCATGACGACTGAGGCGCATTCACACTTGGGACTGCAGAAACCCCCCATGGATTTCGTCAGCGACTATGACTTGATGAAGTTCGGCGTGAAGAAGGAGACGATGCAGGGGCTGGATCGCTCTTTCCATAGACCAGACTCCGTCTCCTCCACTCCTGGCAGCACACCTTGCAACTCTGTGCCTTCATCGCCAAATCTCAATCCTAACGACCACAGAAACGTCGAAAACAGCCAGTTCTGGATACCCAACAACGGGGGTTATCCTCAGCAAATGTACCCTCAGGCTTTTGGCCTGACACCCGAAGACGCGATGGAGGCCCTCATCGGAACCACAGCGCAGCAGGGACATCCATCTGCGCCCCACGGCCACAATCCGCCACCTTTCCCGGCTGATTACGATGGCTACGGCCACCTGAACGAGCCTGTCCAGCACTACCCGGGTCTTCCGGGTCACTCGGACATGCAAGGTATGCCCAACAGCCACTGCCAAGACCCATATCTCAAAGATGACATGGGGTGCGCGTCCCCTGAGTCGCCGGAGGCCCAGCAGGTCCTCGGTGCGCACCACCATCTCCAGCAGCAACACAACCGCCACGACAGGCGATCCAACGCCGAGATGCACTTCTCAGACGATCAGCTGGTGTCCATGTCAGTCAGAGAGCTCAATCGGCTTCTCAGAGGCCTAAGCAAGGACGAGGTGATGCGTCTGAAGCAGAAACGCCGGACCCTGAAAAACAGGGGTTACGCGCAGTCCTGCCGCTACAAGCGCGTGCAACAGAAACACATTCTGGAGCACGAGAAGACGAACCTGCTGTCGCAGGTCGAGCAGCTGAAACATGAACTCAACAGGCTGGTCCGCGAGAGGGACGCATATAAACTTAAATGTGAAAAACTGTCCGGTGCAAACTGTTACCACGAAACAGGGTCTACCAGCGACAACCCTTCCTCACCAGAGTATTTAATGTGAGTTTGTAGATTTTCTGCAGAACTGAATCTTTTCCATGTATGAGGGGTGGCATGTTGGCCACCTGGTCGCCTTGCTCCTTACCAAATGACTCCATGGATTTATCAAGTTTAAAAAAAATCTCGGGCATAAAGGACACGACTCAACTTATTGTAATAGATGCAACTAGGCAACAAATAATGAATGGAAATTTGCGAATAAGCATGCATGCAGGACATGTATGAGATGTCTTTATTTTATACAGGCATATCTGTATTTTGTCTCAGAGGACGTACTTGAAATCAGAGGATATTTGCTTTGAATAATTATGCAACCATATTGTTTTGCTTCACTTATTGTTTGATCCTCATTTTGGTGATTTTGCTTTGCTTTGCTTTTTGTAGCCAGGATTATATTTCGTGCTCATCCTTTCTTTAAATAGAAAGCATCCAATGTTAGAAATCACGCATCTATTGTTTTTATGAAGCTGATTCTGCTGGACAGATGTGTTCCTTATTTGCTTTTCTTTTCAATGTAATACACACTTATGCAAATAATTATGCAGATTTTCATTTTTTTCATCTACAATGTTTGTTTGTTGGTTTTTTTTAAATTCATCTACTATGGATCAATAAACCTATTGTGACTTTTTAAAATCGTGTCTCATCTTCTCACGAGTAAATGTTTTACCCGCGTGAAACATTTACTTCCACTTGCACATTTGTCATCGTGGCTTGCTGTAGTTTTCGGAGACATCCAAACACATTAATAATCATATACACAACATAAAAGCAAAAAAGGAGAAAAAAAAGAAGATAAATACTAGAAAAAAAAACAAAGTCTACTATTTGTACATGCTACATAAAATAAGGGTATCACAGTATTTCAGCTAGTGCATAGTGTGTATAAATATGAAAGTAATTTGGTTCATTTGCAACTGAAAGACTATAAGCACATAAACAAAAATCTAAATTAGAGCAAAGTTCACTTTCCTCATCATAATATTCCTATTTTCTTATTCTTCCAAAAAAACAAATAAGAACAAAGTGTATTAGTTAGTTTCGGCGGATGAAATGAGGAGTGGCTTTCTCTCGTTCCCTGACCTTTGCCCATCGTAGAGTACTGCTTCCTGTGGGACCCCAGCATGTGAAAGCACAGGGAGCTAACTAGCCGGGGCTGTGGGGCACAGATAAAATGGAGTGGAAATCAGGCTTCCCTTCTCCTCTCTTCCTCGGACAAACACCTCTGCATTCATTAACAGAGGAAAAGAGAAACAACAACCACGGCACACTGCTCCGCGCTCTCTTGGCCAGCTTCAACAACTTGGTGTTTTTTTAAATTTAAATCATTAGGAGAATTTCCTAATAAGGAATTTCCTAATCTTAAACTGAACATTCTCAGTTTAAGATTACAACAATTACAACAATATTTGAATGAGCGTGTAGTTCCAAGGCCAGGGTAATAATCTGTGATAAGTGGTTACATTGTAAATTGAGTTTATAACCTCTGTGATTGCCTCTGCACAGAATATCTTGGAGAGTGTTTCACTGTCAGACAAGACTTTGTTACCGTCCTCCCTTTCAGTGAGAGTTTGGACTGGCAGGTGGCTCACTTTAGTCTGGAAACCAGATTGTCTTTTCATGTGTGACCCCCACCCCCCACCCAACAGTTTTGACCTCACCCCTCTGTTAAAGCAAAGCAGGCCTGAAGTCACAGCACAGATGCAAAAGCACTTTCTTTCTGAAAACAGGCCTAATCACAGAAGCTCAGGGATATCTAGATGGCTGCGGTGCTGAATCCTAATAAAAAGGGTTAATCTGTGGCTGTCATTTGTAAAAATGAGCCTATATTTGTGAACAATAAACAAACAAAGGTATGCATGAACACTTCACCTATTCAGATAACTGCTCTCGAAAAACAGAGACAAATAAAATAATTAAACGAGTTGATTTGTTTCAAATCACTGATCAAGTGAGATATTAAAATCACATAAAAATATTTAAAAAATATATATAAAATTTAGATTTTTCAGTGTGTAACTGCATAGTTGCGGTAGTGGAGATTTTTTTTTTGGTGCAATGCTCTTGTGATAATGTACACTTGCATGTTCTTCACACTGCGCACACTTATGCCTCTCACAAAAATGTGGTTTTTAGAGGAGAGTGGTTTGTTATCGGTTGTGTGTTTGCGCACTTGCGTACATCACACGTGGATTTCCAAGCAACAGTGGAATAATACAGTAGAAGTGTTGGTGAGGAAAGCGGTTTGTGGTACTGTGTGACAGTGCGCAGGGTGCCATTGTAGAAACGATTAGCCAGCTCTTTTCCCTCGCATGTGATAGGCTGTTGGGGCCTGATGTGGGAGCCTCGCGCTCCACCACCACCACCGCCGCCGCCACCCCCTCCTCTCCCCTCCACTCACCCCTCCCTGCCACCAACACCCTGAGCCCACAGCGCCTGAGGCTGGCTACTGAGTCAGCAGGAGGGAAAGGTGTCTGCACGGCTGTGGCATCAGAACAAGAGAGAAAGCAAATAGCAAGAGAATGATGAAGAGCAGTGAAAACGGCTTAGAACAGACATGCTTGCATTTTTTAAAAACAGCGAGAAGGAATGGCTGCAAGATGAATGATAAAGCATGCTAAAGAGGAAGCATAATCATGCCTATATTTTAAAAAAAATCTCTACTGCAGAGGGCTTATTTTATACACACACACACACATACACATTATTTCATAGGGTTTAATGAGACGCTCTGTCTTAATTTAACCAGAACACACTTTTACACACACACACACAGAGAACCTCAGAAGGAATGGTGTGCAGTGGAAACACTCGGACGGATTCATCATAAGCAGTTGAATGTGGTGCCAACCTCTTGCCTGAGTGCTAGGGTTTGCCAAGACTTGGCTGTGTCTCAGACAGCGGACACAGACAGTGGAATGCTGCAGCTACTCACCATTGTGTGCATGGGAGAGGCACAGGAATGCAGGCTGCCAGGCTTCATACACTAACACAGCCAGAGGCCTCGAGCCATGAGGGAAGACCCGGCCAAAAAGACCCCACAGTTGAACATCGCTTATGACTTCCATCTGTGATATTATACCCATTCTCCTCTTGACAGTGTTACTTTGATCCAGCTTAACTGATTCTGGTGCAGCGTGACTCTTTCAACACTCAGTATCTTGTCGGGGTGGCTTCTGAGTTAATGCAACAAAGCCGCTCAGAGATTAGATACCAAATGGATGTTTTGCTCAAATCAAGTCAGAATCATTTGATCAACTGAGCAAATGTTTAAACACTGTCGATCAATCAGTGAATTCTACCTTTACAGTAATGATTGTCGCTAATCTTCCGTAGCTAAATGTCAGCGGGCCAGACGCTTGACCTCTGACCCCTCACCCCCAAATAACAAACCAGTTCCAGCCTGAGCCAGTTTTTTCACGGTTGTTTTGCAATAGCAAAGCCTCATACTGAGCGATCGTCGCTAAGAGCGACTTCACGTGAAGTGCAGAGCAAAGGCTGGGATGGAGGACAGGATGGACGAGGGGCTTCCTCTTTCACTTCCTATATGAGGGTCCAGTCAAGTGACTCTTTGTGAGAGTGTTAGCCTGTGTGTCTCAGGAAAACGCAACTTCGATGGCTGTGGTTTCCGCTCAGGATGTCCAGTCGTTACTGCGCACAGTTGTGACACTGTGAATCATGCAGCGATCACACACGCACACAGGCATCTCCATGGACATAGCACACATAGAGACATGCGTATGCAAATCCAGGACTTTGCGTGTGCGTGCGCCTTCTTGCTCTCTCACACACACACTTTTTTAAAATAAAATCATGTGATTGTGACAATGTTTTTTTTTTTTTTTGTCAGAAGTGTATTTTTTTATTGTCGTGGCTGCTGATTACAACAGCAGTCGTCCCCCCCCCCCCCCCCCCCCCCCCCCCCCCCCTGTTGCCACATCCTGAATGATTCCAGTGTAATTATGATTGTACTACTGGTAATGACTAAAGTTATCACATGATGGCCTCTGAAGGATTCAACAGAGTGGATTAATATGTAGCCCCAGGAACACAATAAAGCTATCTTATTGGCGTAATAAGGAATCTGGCTTCCTGGGGACGTTGTGTCCAACGTGTTTGTGCATGAACTCTTGGGGATCTGATAGGAAGGCCCTCTGATAAAGTGCTTGTCACGTTCCAGTGGACACCACTGAGAGAAGTCAGACAAAGTCCTGTCACATTACAGACGGTGGACTTTGGTTACAGAGCAAAGGTGATGCACTGTATGTAATAATTATACAGGTTCCTCCCAGCATGACAGAACCATTATAAAACAGCCTGAGCTTGAGGGTTCACTGTAGTGCACAACAGGGGGGTAAATTAACTCTGCAGTTGATGTTAAAATGACTAATCATTTTACATGCATGGTTAGAATTCCACATGTTAACTTTCCTTCCTTTCGTGGATACGCATGGTTTCATGAAGGTCGAAGAGAAGAGAAGAGAAGAGAAGAGTCTTTCCCTTTCAATCCCTGCAAGGATTTCCTGTTCTGTTTTATGGGGGTCATACAGCTGGCAGGCGCCCTCCTGTTTCTGTCCATAATGATGACAGGCATCCATTAGTGCACAGTAGAAACACGAGTCACCGAGGTTAAGTCAGCCCCCCCACGACAGCCTCTTCCCTTTCCACTGCGCCTGGACCCCAGTGCACTACCTACCTATCTAGGGAAGATAATTGTAGCTCACAGTTGCTGTTGACAAAGCTTTGCTGATTAAGGGTCAACTGTTGCTCAGACACCAGTATGTTTAGCACAACCTGGAAAGCGGGTCCAGCCCCTGGGGACGTTATTGGGTCTCTGGTCTATAACATACTTGCATCCGGGAAAAGTAAAGGGGTCGCTCTGGTTTTTGGGAAGAGCCCAGCAGATGAGAAAATAAACACTTCTGGCTGTTGTTAGGAAATGAAAGACAAGAAACTGCTTCTTTTTTTTTTTTTAGTGAGGGTGTTAAAGAGAGAGCAGGAGTTTCATGACCTCATATTTTACATTGTGCTTAGAGGAATGAGATGAAGAAAAATAAACAGTTCAAAATATATCCTTTAGAAAAAGAACTAATAACTGTGAAGTTTAGCTGAATCTTTAGAGCGTTCAGAAATTACAGCTGTCACTGCACATGCACAATTCGACACCCTTCTTCATAAGTTTCTCTGGGTGTTGCTGACATGAGAGTATGGCTGTAGTGTCATACATTTGGTGAAGTCTAAGAGGCCTCCCTGGAATTGGGTGTGTCACTCTCCCACTAATGTGTCACGTTATCATCTCCCTTGTGTCAAAACTCTTCCTTCGTGTTTCACAGAAGGCCTTTGGCTGAGCTTAAAGTCATATTGTTTTCCCCTCTGGCTGATTTTAGCACCGCTGTCTGCATTATATGCAGCTGGAGGACTCGGCACACCCACTCTTTGATTCTTTGGCCATCTTTGTCATCATGTTCGATGTGACGCCTCAGCTAAAATAACTGAGGAACAATCAACTGTGTGCTGTGGTTGGAGTGTCAAGGAGAAAAGCTTGTTATTGGGCAACCCAGAGCTTATAAGGGATCTATTTAAGGGGCTGCAGGCCTTTATCCTACAGTGAACCCATGTACTTGTTTGCTCTGTGGCCAAGATACAGGAAGTACTTTGTTCTGGCTTCTGTAATAGCAGAGAGAAAAAACCCAACTTCTCAAAAAGAAAAGAAAGAAAGAAAGGTTACAAGAAAACAACAAAGTCGACTGGGTGTGTGATAACAATTCCCACTGAATTTAAGATATATTGCACTCGCAATAAAGCGTTCGAGGCTGCCAGCAGTCACGTCAGTCTAACAAATCTGGTTGTCTTTCACCGCGATGGCTGCAAGCAGAAGTAAAAATTGCATGATGAAAAGTAATGAATGCAGACAATGCATGCAAAAAATATAACTTTATGGCGTTAAACCTCCAGTAACAGTTTTTTTTTTTTTGCACCAAAGCACAGTGTGAAAACAGCAGGGCCACGTTACCTGCTTTAGATCAACATATCAAACTTATTAGTTAACAGATCCAACTGATACGGGGCTTCATTTGGAGCTTTGGGTTTTACAATCAAGCATATATTCACTCACTATGTTTGTTTCTACAAAATGTACACCTGAGAATAGTTGATGTGTTTAAGTTTGGACCAAAGTGGTGGTCTGACTTTGACATACTTTAAGAAAAAATATTGATTACAGCAGCCTTTTTTTGTGCGACTGTCCAAGGGGCATGTGTATTCAAAACTTTCTCAAGCTATATCTCTTATTATTGATTATTATGAAATGCAACTGATTTCCACTGCCTTTAAAAGGCAAACAAGAGCTTGGAAGGCACTGACGTATAGTCGCAAATCATTTTTAGAAACGCAGCAGACCAGCGAAAAAGAATCGAATGCGATTAGTGTAAAGGAACACACCGCCCACACGTGGCTGCACAGTTTTCTGCAGCACCTCCGAGCTGTAGACAGCGGGAGTTTGTGCCCTCTGACATGTAAACCCCAAAAACCTCAGCCTGCGCTGACTGAGAAACACTGAACTGTCCAATTTTTCTGGGCATCCCCCCACCTGCCAGCCTCACATAAGCTTACACCGTCTTCTTGAGAACAGATCTAACATCACAAAATGAGACAAATGAGTGAAAACGATACTGCTGCAGATAATCAGACTGAAAACTTCAAAGCCAAGAGAGACAAAGAAAATGTGTTTCTGTGTCTCTGTGCTGCACTGCATCTGGAGTGAGTGTGTCAGCATGAAATCTCTTTTTTTTACAGGCAAGGTCAAAAGGTCATCATAAGTCTGTGAGTGACAGCAGTAATGGTGAGTGGGGCTATATTTAAATCCCGTGGAGAGGGACAGCCTTGACTTACGCGTGGACCCTGCTCATCATTTTTTTTCCACACAAATCTGAAACTGCTTCTTTTATGTCAAGCTGCCTTAAATGAAACCATCAACATTGTCGCAATGACAAATATTTTGAGATGTTGACTGTGTAATCATTCTCAGAACTATCACTGGTCGCCTCTGAATTAAAGGGGAACCAAATGTTACAAAATGTTCAAAAGTAAATTCGTTTTTAGGTCCACTGATTTTCAGAGTAGGTTGAGAAAGAGCCGTCTCACTATGGATTTTACTGGCCTGTGTGTGACAAAGTGGACTCTGCCTTTAAAGATTTATTTGTAATGCCCTGCTGAGGAGTCCGGTCGCTTTGTTGTCTCAATGGATCTGAAGGCTGAATGTGTTGATTTGTTTTGGTGAAGACAAACTGTGGTTGAACAGTAGAAGCAGTGGAAAACACGGGCATTGGGCTTTCCCACAGAATTGGCGGAGAAGACTTTGAAATAGGAGTGGCTTCTCTGAAGCTTTGACAAACCCCGATTACCTGATAAATCTGTCAGAAGCCGCAGCCCCTCTATAAGAACCTGTTTTTTTAAATGATGTGCTAGTAAAACAGATCTTTAAAGGACTAATCCTTCAATCCAGAGTCAGTGTTTCATCAGCAGAATACACCTCGAGTGGTTGAATCAACGAGTGCTTCCCAAATCTGTCACATAAATGAGATTAATGAAAAACGTGTGCAGATAGACTGCGTGTTGTTGCCCTTTCAGACTAGTTTACCCCCCGGGGCTACGTTGACGTGCACACGCATAGCTATCTGTGCTGCTATCTCTTTACAGTACATCTGTGTCAGCAGTGGGCTGAGGCAGGAGCATGAGAAATGGAGGCGAGCTCAGTCCTCAGTCCCACAGATAGGGGCTGTGTACTTAACTGTAAACAGTTTCTGTGTGTGTGTGTGTGTGTTTGTCTCTGTTTCTATCTGTTTTCATCACCTCTGGAAAGGTGGCATGACAAGTCTTCCCACAGGAGCAGCAACAGCCGAGAGTTGCCACCCCGCACCTTCCTCCTATCTCCACCTCACTTGATGACATGGGCTTTATCACATCTGCATCTGCTGGGCCAGTTAGTCTTTCCCCTTTGTTTAAGGATTAAGAGATGTTGCTGAACCCAGCATAGAAAGACAAATTGGGAGCTTTCTGACATCCAAGTGGCACCGATGTTTTCCTCTGTGAATAGGCTGGATTTTAGAGTCCAGCAATTATTCAGAATCTAGTTAACAGTGTGCAGAAGATGGCATGTTCTCTTGACTGAATCACCTCTTTGATGGCTGCGATGGACTCCCTCTCAGTCCTCAATATGGAAATGTCTTCTTTTACTCTAAACTGCATTAAATGATGTGTCCTGGATGGCCTCTAGCTGCTGGGGAATGAAGTGGTTTGTTAGATCAACATTGAGAAAGCTGCTGAAATTTTAACTCCTGGCATAATAAACAAGAGCACGAGTCCTCCGTGATATTTCCTGCCAACTTAAAGCCAGGATGGAATAAATCTGATCCTGTTTTACTTTAGCAAGACTCCAAAACTATTTCACAAAAGCACCGACCGCATCAAAGAGGTGACGCCTTCGCTCCATATTGAGCCACTGTTACACAGAGAAGTTGACCTTGCCTTTGGCCTTTTGGCTGTCTGACAAAGCAGTCCCCATGCTGTAGTGCAGTACGGCTGTCCTCTAAATGAAAGTAGCTGAGAGGCGAAGGGCAAAGAGGCCTATGGAATATCAATGTGCGATGCTCTCAATTAAGATTAAAGCTTCGAATGGAATCCTATGGAGCCGCTTCCCTAAGAAATGCTTGACATTTTACCCTTGCTGACTCGGGATAAAAAAAAAGGAAAAAAAAAAGTGTCCTGCACCACCAGTACCACCACCACCACCGCTAACTAGCTGCCCCTCCTCGGATACGGCGCGCCTTTTGCTGAATTCATTCTGTAGATATTGACTTAGGCTGCAGTCACACTTCTGAGAAATAAGTGAAATGGATCATCTTACTGCCAGTGGATGATAAGAATACTGAAATATGAAAAAGCGTCTGGATCAGCAAAATGACAAACCACGGGGGGAAATATGAGGCAGTCATGATAAACCCTTAGAGACAAATTCCCTACAGCTAGACGTGGAAATGAGGCAAGGAGAGAGCGGGGCAGCGAGGGGAAAGGAGAAAAGAAAATATACATATCCAACATTTTAATGGATGTTCAAAACAGAGCTTCGTTAATTTAAAATACATATATCCTCTCTGCCAAAAGCACGGGCAGGCTGCACGTAGATGGCTTTTATCCACACAAAACGGCAGCTGTAAGATTTGCCCAGTAAGATCTGACCTCAGTCTGATTTATTACAGGAGAAACTCGCCCAGTGAAAAAAATACATCACACTGTCTTCTTTTTGCATATTTTTAGCCACTAAATATTCCTTATTTACAGGAAGCAGTGCATTGACAAGAGCTGTGTCCCTTTTTCATTAATGCAACGTTTGAGATTGACTTTGCATTTTATTAAGATTCAGCAGATGCCGTTTCTGGGCTTCTTAGAACGTGCTGCACATTTCCGGGTAATTTACAGAGCATGATGCGTGTTGTTTGCATCTGATCTTGTAGATTTATGCTGATTACCATGATGTTTACGGTGCGGATCTGCCAGTATCATTACATCGGAGCTATGTAAGCATTTGTGTTTCTGTTTGATGACACTGGAAAAATACGGCGCGTTACATGGCCGTCAAATCCGAGACTTTGAATGAATAAGAGATACGTATCGGCTAAATGTTTTGGGACATATTTTTAGAACTCCTGGTGGATCTAAGCTATTGTGCGTGTGCGTATAAGGTTGATCTAATATTTTAGAGCTGAAACTAAGAGAACGGGGACTGATTATGAATACAGTGTATAAAATAAGATCAAAATGGAGCCTATCTTGTAAACTCCACCCTTGATAAACAGAATTCCACATCACGCTCCAACTCTGCAGTTAACCGAATCAATGCAATTCCACTTGTGCTGATCTTGCAGACTGAGGCCCTTCCCCCATCCCCCCTCTCTCTCTCTCTTTCCCTCTCTTGCTCAGTCTCTCTCTCTCTCTCCATCTCTCTCTCTCACACACACACACACACACACTTCTGTCTCCCTCCCCACGCAGGTCTACCCATCGTAACACATTAGCAGCAGAAGCCATCACACAATCAAGACAAGGCAGCGCATGAGACGTCAGGCCAATTTGTTTCCTTCTCAGAGCTACATCACATTAGGAGGGTGGCTATACCCTTGAGCTAAATCCAAGTTCACACAGAGGGAGCGTGCTGCCGGACAGGAGGGCAGCGATGTCAGCACTTTTCAGACGGCTGCTGACATGTATCCAGCAGACTGACATGTATGGGGAAAAAAAAAAAAAGCTTGATAGTTTGAAATATGGCCTTTTGGATGTTTCTCTGTTTTTTTGTAAGCTTTTGGTGGTGTTTCCTGAGGCCTGGGAGAGAAGAAGTGCGCAGTCAGAATATTTCAACAAAATAAAAATTGCCTTTAGCCAGAGGTCAGGGTGTCAAATGAAGCTGTCAGGTGAGTAAAAGGAGATGATATCAGGACATCACAGGCCTAAACACATTTGATTGGACTTCGTTCTTCGTGCTCTCGCTGGATCAGAAGACAAATGTAACTCGGAGAGGCCAGTCAATAGTTCAATTATCTGCTGTCTGTATTGGTTAATTAAACATATAACGGGCCACCTAAGGACTAATGATAGCCATCCCATTACCCATAAAGCTGAAGGATTGGGTAGAACCACCACTTGACCCCGGGCTGGATTGACTGGCCTCGGGTACGGGGTCAGAGTGTATCTAACCGTCACTGCTGTGACACTCCTTTGCCTCACTCGGTCCCCGTCATATGTCTCAGGAAGTGGCTCACAGCTCTGCCAAAAAACAGTTGGAAGGGGAAAAAATGCAATTACTGCAAGATTATCATACTGCTTCCGTTTGACTTTTCTGACTGAATTCATGAATATATATGAATCCATCTTGCATCTCAATCTGAACCCGCCACCCCCCCACATACACACACACACACACACTCACATCCATGTTTGGCTGGTGGCATTTTCTTTGTTTCTTCAAAGTATGTTTTTGCAGGAAGATTAAAGAGTTACCTTGAAAAAAGAAAGTATGAACCGTCAAAAATCTCAGCAGGCTGTTCTTGGTGTAAAAGAATAATCCCCCTAAAATTACATTACATTTCTGGGAACTTTAATGCAGAGTGCTTTGGGAAAGATGTGCTTTCCCCAAACATTGCTGTTGTCAGGCGAAAACATGTCATTAAAAAATAAACAGCTTGTTTTTGGTTTTGCCCAACTGAAATCTTTTGAAGAACTTTTTTAAAATTTATTTAATTATCTAATTTAATTGAATAATTTATCCAATTATTGGTAATCTTTGTTCGAAGTGTGGTGCAGTCAAATATTATTACAGGTGAGCAACAGATCATTGCAACATTTGTAAAACAAATCAACATATAAGACAAAATATACAAAAATGTGGTATTTTCAGATAATGAACATTTGGATGCTTAAAAGCATATCTATCAGTACAATTACTGAGTCAAAAATGGAGCATTTTGGACATTTTGCCCCTGCTGTCTTAGAAGCAATATATTCCCTGTGCTTTTTAATCACGACACTCTTTTGTTATATTCCCAATTTGCATTCATTTAAAACGTTTTTTCAACTGGCTTTTATACCTGTGTTAAAAAAGCAGCTATATGATGAAGAACAAGCCAATCAGCTCCAATCAGATAGGTGAAGTGAATAAGATTATCTATTTATCAAAGCTGTAAATATACATAAATGTTAGACAGACACATGAAGTTCAAAAATAATAAATTCTTGAATAAATTCATGGAAGCAGCAAGAAGTGGCTTTAAATGGGCCAAAATGAGACTAAGGACGCTAAGTTATATGTTGGCATACAGACGCAGTACCTACTAACGGTGTACCCATGGGGTCTGATCATACACAAGCACGAATCATGCTGATCATACTGTAGCACAAATAACTCTCAAAGCCAACGCTGACGGCACACTGCAGCTTGCTGTTTGTGTTGTTGCAGGCCACTCGGACTGTCCATGCTGAACCCTGAGCGTCAGAACTGTACAACACAGCAATAAAAGAAGGAGGTCTGGTCTAACAGTTTCTTTTAAACCACTTGGACAGTACATTGTACTCCTTGGGAGGAGATGTTACTTTGACATGCTACCACCTGCCTAAGCATACACCCTGTTCTCTTCTTCATGGCAGCTGTATATTATTCTTTCAGCAAGATTATGAGCTCTGCTACAAAGTGAAAACATTCAGGAATAGTTTGAAGAACAACATAAAGTGAAAGATTTACTTAGCTTCTAAAATCTATCATCTGGAGGATCTGCTGCAAGAAAAGATCCACAGAAACCCCAACTTGCACCTCGCCAGACTTAAAGGCTCTGCTCTAACATCTCGTTACCTCAGGACACCTCGCAAAGTCCTTATTGAGTCAAAACATTTAAACATTTCTTCAATTTTACTTTTTGATAAAATGGTCATTCTTGAACATTTTGTCAAATAACACAAAGACAATAGAACTGAAGAAAACCAACTTAGTAGTTCTTAAAGCTCTGTTTCTGAGGTTCACGCTGAGTCCTGTACTTCAAAACGAGACCACCTGTACCCACCCCCAGTTACACTCACACATACCTGTCTCTCCTTGAAAGTATCACTAACCTTTAGACTTCACCCACTGTTCTCCTTAATAGCTCAATCTGATGGATCATTTAAAAGCCCGCTGAAACAGACAGATGTGTAATGGATTGCATGGCAAATCAATGCTGGGATCAATGGAAGACATGCATCAATAAATGGATAGAGAGCTGCTGAAATAGACACCGTAGTTAATGGGGGACAGCGTAGAACATCATTGTGTGGAGCACGCAGTGTAGGCAGGCTAACACGAGTCGCCCCCGGCTGATAAAGTGTCCTTTTGAATAATGCAGACAACAAACTGACAGTGGTAAGCTAAACTTAAGCTTGGCTGTTAGAGTGCGGCTGTGTTTTTTAGTCTCAACCCCCCAACGAACACACACACTGGCACTCAATCCATACACACTCTCTAAAGCTATAGGTGGACAATTTCTTTGCCCGAAAGACCGGAAACATATGACTCTCGTGGCACGGAAAACATACAAAAGGACACATCTGTGTTTTCTGTGCAAAAACACAAAGTCCCAGGAATCGTTTCTTTACGCACACATGAAGCATGCGAGGAAACACCAGGCCAGTTTCAGTAGGAACAGGAAGTATTTTCCTCTGATAAACAAAGTGTGTTGTTATTTTTCCTATTGGAAGACAGTGTTCCGACCTGACGGGCCGGGACACATGATGATGTGGGGGAGCGGCACACCACAAGTGTTGAACTTGTGTTGGTCTCAGGTGGCACTCTGACTGTACACTGACTCATCCCCGCAGTACCGGACGCTCCAGTCTTGTGGTTTAAATGCCTAGCAGTGTGATGCATCCCACTAACTGATAACTGCATTTAACAGTGATGTCAGCTAAATTGAAAAAGACATTGTAATAAACAAATATAATTCTGGATAAACCTCAGCTTCTGCACAACCAAGTGGTAAAACGCTACAGCTGCTTCTCATGGGCTAGAGTTATAAATCTCTGGTGAATGGCTGGTTTAAGGGTGGGTGCTGAGAAGCAGCTGTACCTGTCTAAAAATAGCTCCAAGGCTGCTGCCGGACAGCGTGTTTTAAGCTCATCATGCAGTTTAGCACAAAAGTCCTATCAACAATACCTTCCACCTGCATTAGCCCGAGCGTGGCCCCGAATCAGCATTACAACACAGGAAGTGTTGTGCAAACTGAGCGTCCGCGCATGTCCCTGCGCCTGACTCATACACCCAAACAACGGCCAAATCCTGACCACATAATTCAGACACACTTCATTTTCCAATGAGCTGAGCATTCATTATCAGCGTGCGGTGGCCTGAGGCAGAACAATCCCTCCTCGGTGTAGTGACAGCCACCGGCCGCCCTGATGGAAAACAAAACACAAGGTGGCACAGAGAACACGAAACCGTTATGACAGGCCGGATTACACCGAGCAGTAAGCACATTTTATCAGTCTTTTCTTTTAATCAGAACAGACTGAAACTCCTACATGCAGCCTGTTTTGTTTTTTTAAAGTAGGAATGCAGGTGCATGTGCACGCAGAGCACACGCTGTTTGTGTGTGATCTGCGTGCTCACACCTGTTCGGGTGTACAGTAGGGTCAACGTAATTGCTTAATGCAGAGCCCGGCAGCGTTTATGGATGCCAAACTGCGCCTGTGGGAGTCACTATAGCCCACAATCTGACTAATGAAGGCCAAGTAATCAAGCTTCAGACTCATCAACCATGTTTGCAGTAATTAAAAGGTTTATGTTCAGGATCAGGAGAGCTGTTTGAGTCAGTGTCAGAAGCCAGATTGGATGTTTATTATTTCCGGAAGCCGAAGCCAAAATCGAAATATTTGACACAAACTCCACTGATCTAATTGTTCATTTAGTTTATATAATAACACAATCTGATCATAAACGCAGCGAGCTACAGTCTTCGCATTGACGTTCGGGCACGGAGGGAGCACGCGTAAATGTACACCATGATGGATATAAATCCAATAATCAATTGTGTGCTGACTGCTGTCTGTCTGCATCATCCTAATCTATTCTGTCCTGTGGGAGTGTGTGGGGCTGTGGAGAGGACAGTAGGTTAAAAACTACACGCATCCTGGTGAGAATCCCACAGAGAAATAAACGCTAAATGTTGCACATAATCAAATTTTACCAGAGCAATTCACGTAACGGTTATTTTACATCTGCGATCTCTGATGATTCCCAATAATAGAGTCAATAACTGAATGAGAGCTGAACACAGTGTTTGTGTTAGGATATAATGTTACACCTTGTCTCAGACATGCTGATATCCACAAGGATTTCCTAGCAGAAGTTCGGCCTCTGCGGGTCTCCGGGGATCATGACTGACCTCATAAGGACATCAGATGCTGGCTGTTTGCTCACCATAATCTGGAAATGAACACAGTATTACAGGATCACCAGGACAAAACCAAACAAAAATATCTCAAATTAACCATTAGCATCATAGTTTATCAAAGTCTTCTCAGAAAGCAAGAAGATGATTTATTTCAATTTAAGAAATACGTCTTTGGTGTTTCCAGAGTGTCACCTCTTCTCTGTAATAGAAGCAGAACATACAACAAACCAGTGAGCGTGCTTTAGTTAGGGGCAGGGCTCTCTCTGGTGGCAGAGTTTTGCTAGTGTTACAGTTAATGTTCATTGTAAGAGGGATTCTGGTAAATGTGTTAAGCTATGCACTCTCAATTAAGAAGAAAAAAAATCAATTAAAAAACAAATCATAGCTATAGTTTTTTTTTATTCGTCCCATGTGATGAGGAATACGGGAGCTTTTCTGTTTACCAGTGAGCCGAGCCTAATGCTGTGGGTGCGCACTGCTGTGTTGTGGATCCCCCACTGCTTCCTTGATTACAGCCAGTGGTTGCTTTGCAGCAGCCAATTAAAATCAAATACCATTCTCTCACATATTACCACCATTGTATTTACTTGTAGATCAATTCCCTTCAGCTGCGCCATTTTACATAATGAATGCAGAGGCTTTTGATGTGTTTGCCTGGTAGGGGATGAACGCACCACGGGAGGAGCCGATGGAGGGCCTGCTGTTCTTACCTTTTTGCCATTTAATAGTCAGAAGTGTAGGCTTTATTAAGGCTGAATGGTAATAATGTGGCGTGCTGTAAATGGCAGACCTTTGTTACCTCGATTAATCTTTTGAAATTCATCAGAAAAGTTGCATTTACCCAGGATATGTTCATTGTTATTGCGACATTTCAGTGCATTTCTCTGTAAATCCCACCTAAAGCTAATTTAGGATTTTCTCACACAACTGTTGGAACAGTACCAATTTCTATTAGTCTGCTAATTAGTTCATTCATTATCTGGTATTAGATGAACCATCTCAGGGGCCTTTCACAGGAACAAACAGGTACATTGCTGAATTAATAAAACAGCATGAAAAAAGACCCCACACAGTACAGCCCTTTAGTAAAAAATTACAAATCCAGAGTATCTAGAGTACTTATTATAGAGGAAGAAGTCTTCGGTTTATTTGTATATTAAAAGCTGGATTATTGTTACCTGAAAACAAAAAGCATATTAATGATGCAGATGATTTCGAAGGAGCTTCAGGTAACTGATCTGCATACAGGAGAGTAGTTTCTTTTGTCGTGTTTTCCTCCCTTCACACTGTTTGTTTGTTGCTCACAGGAGGGGATGTTGGGGATTCTCTGCTTTCTCTGTATTATTGTACCGTCTCTACTTTATAATATAAAGCACCTTGAGGCAAATTGAATTGAATTTCTGTAAAGCGATGCCTCGTACGGCCCAGTAGTTAAGTAGATACTGATTAAAGAAATGATCACCAGATCTCAGTCCAAGTGTATACAATCAGCAGTGCTACTTTTATTGTTATAGTGTAATTTGTCAAGTGGACTAATGTGTCTATAAAACTCTACTGCGCAATGAATAGTAAACACTGAGTTTTGCTTTAAAACATGCCACAAAAGGTTTAGTTCCTCACATTTAATCCAAGCGCACAAAGAAATGTAGTTAAACCTGAGAAGATCTCATGGCGCACACAATCCTTTCATTCTCCCCTTTGTGTATTAAAATCACACTCGCCTATCTCTTCTCGGTTAAGCTGTCTGCACACGTCGTTGTGGAGCAGTTGCACCTTGACTTCTCGGTGTAGTTGAACATTAGTCACATAAAGCACGGTGTGAGTAACACATTTATAACAGAGCGCACTTTCAGACCACAGCCAAGACACTGGTGCGTTTTGGGCATTTTACAGTGGGACCTTTGTGCTTAACCTTTGTGCTATATGAAGACTGAAACACTGTTTGTGCCCAGCTTAGCGACACATTAAACAAACGAACAGCCGTGATTCAATTTTTAGAGCTCTGCACAGATGACAGCCGAGTTCTTTCCTTTTTGTGACTAAAGCATAAAAAGCTGATGTTTCAGTTAAACTGTTACTTGTTGAGAAAAATCTCTGTGAAAAATGAATCTAAAATGGAACAGAGGAGTAAGAAGTTAGATATTTTTTTAAAATTCCATCTGTGTTTAAAGAAGCGTTTACTTATGATTCAACCTAATCTACACTCGTGTTCTGCGGTGCTGTTCGTTCTCCAGATCCACCCTGGACAGAGACCGTGATTGCCGGCGTAATCAGCAAAAGGTGCCAGTATCACAGATGCTGTCTCTCAGCTAATTGCACGAAGGCACGGCGGTGCACGAGGCGCAGGTGCTCGTTCTTTTCGTGAAGTCACTTAAGTGCGGTTTGCCTCCTTGTGTATGCCGGAACTTCTGAGCAAATATTTTCCGAGCTCTGTTGTCTCCCATTTAAACAGCATCGAGGATAAAAGAGACAACAGCAAAAAAAAAAAAAAAAAAAAGGAAATGTGGAAGCAAAGCAGCAATACAGCAAAATACTACTTTATTTATCTGCAAGGCACAGCTGCTCCTCGGGATCATGTTCCAATGTAACTACAGCAGACAAATTTGAGTTTAAAAAACAAAACCAAAAAAAAAAAACAGTGCTTAGATTCGTTTTCTCTCGCACTTCAGCAGATATGACTCCATTTTAACCAGCTTAGTGTTACAATATTCACAGTAAGACATGCTTACTACGTTGTCTTTGGTTACAATTTCTGCCACGTCGATGTCAGTTGCAGGTCTGTTACCTCTTTGGAAAGGATTGTTCCAACATGGGAAGGACAAAGGATGAAAAGAAGGAGAAAAAAAAACGGGCACTGCAGAAAATTAGACAAAGAGAATAAAGCTGAAATTCTCCTACATAAGCCAACATGATTTATTTAGCACAGAGAAACTTTGTAACATTTCCCTCCACTACCCACCACCACTAAAATCCCCGAAGACAAACTAGTGTACACATCTGGCTCTTGGCCATGTTCCCATGCCCGCACTGTCAGCAGGCATTCTGGGATTGGGTTCCTGCACACAGTCTTTGTGTATCCTCTGACTGCCCGGAGCGCCAAGCCCCTGAGTCACGTTGGTGACGTCCACCAGTTCCCGCCTCTCGGACAGGGCGGTCACCATGTGTTCCAGCTTGGAGCGGATGGTTGTGTAGTGGTGCTGGCGCTCTTTGGTCAGCTTGCGGAAGCAATCCTTTAAAGTGGTGTCTGGAGCTGCCTGGGTGGGCACGGGCAGTCTGGAAGACACCAAGTGGGGAGACGTGTCCTGGCTCGGCCCTCTGCTTATTTGAGTAATGATGCTGAGATGCTGCGGGAGCTGCAGGTCGGTCTGGCTTTCAGCCTCCGTCACCGACCGCCTCGTCTGAGTCGACACGTGGCAGGTGCTGGGGGTCTCCGTCTCTTTTTCTGCTTGCTGCTCTGCAGAGAAATGTGGAGTCGTGCTGCCAGCAAGGATCTCCTCCTGAACGTGCTGCCGCTCCATCCACTCGTCGTTTAGAGTCGAAGTGTCAGACTCTGGACTGGCTTTATGTGGAGATGCGTGGTCACAAGGTAGCTGCAATGCTAGCGTTTGTGGCTTACGGCTGGGCGTGCTTGTCAGACACGCTGGCCTCTCACTACGCAGGTGAGGGGAGGAAGCAGCTGAGTGTTTGAGGTGCTCAAAGATGCCGCTGTTGCGGACACTTGGAGGTCCGTGAGTGTTTATGGGTAGAGACTGGGCATATAGGATACGAAACTCCTCATCAAATTTCTCAGTTATCTGACCAGAAAGCTCAATCAGGTTGCTGCTGTTTAGTTTGCCATCAGTCCAGTCGAACCTGAATTGAATTTTAAGCACATATAGCTGAAGGTAAGAAGCAGACCCAGCAAGACGGATGCATAACTTTACAGTTTAATAAATCAGGAGGGCACGATGGCTAGCGGGCTCTTACCTGTAGGAACCTGTAGCCACTCTGTTTCCATCAACCAGCATGAACCTCTCGTGAACTTTACCCGTAATGCTCGCTCCGGATCTCATGTAATAAGTTGTGCCGGTTATAGTTCGCACCTTCATTTGCTGCAAAGGATTAGGGACATGTTTTGGGGGTTTTTTTTGGGATGCTGATGTTGTGCACACAGAGCCATTCTTGTCTTAAACGAACCAGCTACATACCCGAAGGTCATCCAGGCGAACGTTGACATTTTTGCACATCTTGAGGAAAGCGGGCGCGCACGACTGGTCCAGCAGGATGTAGACAGGGACTCTGCGCTGGGAGCAGGCCTCCTGAAGGTCCTTAAAGATATCCAGGTCTGTCAGGGAGTCTGTAACTATGGCAATCACCTGCAGTGGAAAATTACAGAGGTAATATAATAGAATTCTCCTTTCGGGGGGCCGCAGCCGTGCTCTCGCAGATGTAACACATGATTGTGTTTTCATTATTATCAAATACAAGGCCCTATTCAAACAGAGCCGTGAATCTCTGTCTGACACACTCCCTGTAATGTGTGTGCTGATGAGCTTTCTATTGACTGTGGTCTGTTACCATGGCAATCGGCAGTAACGCTTGGTCAGCAAACAAATGACTTTTATACAGGAGACAAGTAGGTGCACTGTAGGGTTTGCCTCATTTTTCCCCAGCTTTGTTTTGCACCCAGATTTCTCCTTTTTCACGAGGAGGAATGGAATTTGACACGCTGCGGTAAAGGTTGCATGTCGAGGATTAGACACGGACGTTTACATATCTTAGATTTATCGCTTCAAACTGGTGTTTTATCCACACGCAGCTTTGTCATTTGTACCACGCCTTATTTGGATGATGTTTGTGTGTGTGTGTGTGTGTGTGCGCTTTGGGTTGGGGGATGCTTGTTTTCAAGAGGCAGCATAGAAGCAGAGTTAAAATTCATAGAAACTCAGGAATGGGGCCGTTCCTTTGAGATGACCACCAGCAGTGCATGCTCACTGTGTGCTGTTACAGTCAGTGGCCTTCTTTGTACAATAAAGACATTGTGCAGTGAGTAGTGTAACATCACAAAAGAACAAACAATCTTACAGCTCGACTAGGATTAGAATATTTTTATAAGGATTGGCCCGGCTGTCGGCACGTAGCATACACAACACCACCGTTAAGCTCTAAACCTGGGAGAAAATCCAGTGTTTGAAAACATTTCTAGCAAAAGAGGGAATGGAGATGAGCGAAGCAAGTCGAGGCACATCTGGTACGCAGGTTCTACACAGGCCTGAGGTGCTACAAACTCCCTCTCTCCTCGTGCAGGAATGTCTCTTTTCAAAACCAGAGGCTGTACTGACAGCTCCCGTCAGGAACATCACATTAAATATTCATGCTTTGTTTTTGTTTGTTGCATTTTTTCCCCCCGTCCTTTTAAGGTTGGTGATTTCTTCTAATCCAGATTTCAAAGCACGAACTTCTAAAATTCAAAGTGATCAAGGGAGCTCCATGTGGACAATGGAGCCTTTATGGAGACTCTTTTTTTTTTACGTTTTCCCTCCAGAAATGATGCAAAAAAAGTGTCTACATATACTGACTTACTGACTGTGTGGTTGTTGTGGTGGTGATGGGGGGAGATAAAGCCCAGGTGATAAATGTCACCTGACAAAACCAAAATAAAAGTCCTGTTTTAGGATAATAACGCACAAATGCACTGTAGGAGTTAGAGGACTACTACAAAGGACTGTGCAAAAATAATGGTGTAAAAAACAAACTTCAAGTGAATATCACATTTCAGTGTGATACAGGATACGCATTAAAAGACAGTTTATTTTAAGGGCATGAAAAATAGAATGAATGACAGCAGATATGTGCGTGTGCGCGCGCCTGTGCGTACCTCTCTGGCACTTTTAATCATGCGCCTTGCAGCCTCCTTGCAGCTGTAAATGCATTCGCCGTAGCTGGGCTGGAAGTGCGCCACGGCCCGCGTCACTCCCCGGTAGGAGCCCGCTGTGAAGGCGGGCCATCCGAGCTCCAGGAGCGGCGGCTCCACGTCTGACACCTCTGGGAAATAAGTGACCGAGGAGCAGTCCAGGGTGCTACTGAGCGACCGCTCGAGCGCCTGTTCCTCCCCGTGGAAAGACGAGCACCGCGGTGGCACGGCGGCGCTCCTGATCTGTTGGATCTCATCGTCCGACAGAAAGTTGGGGATCCTCTCTCTCACGAGAAAGTCCAGAAAGTTATCAAGACCCCCGGACAGCAGCTCTTCCAGAGCCAGTCGGTGCCTCTCATTGTACACTTCCTGTAGGTTCAGCTCGTCTGTCCCGCGAGGTTTTGGACCAAACCTCAGAGGTGAGTCGTCCAGGCACTGAGACAGGGCCATCGCCGCGTCTCCCGCTTCCTTTTACCTGAATCACACAGGAGCGGGCAGGTAACGCTTTGACGTGCAGGAAGGAAATTTGTATTTTGTTGCTTCCCTCCGTTCGTGCTCGACGTGGATCCGCATTGGCTGCGGGGTGGTTGTCAAACCAGAGCGGCGTCACCAGACTCGCCGAGCCAGGCTGTCAGTGTAATGTAAAGGTTGTCTCATTGGCTCATTTGGAGGAAAACAAGCCTCCTGTACGTCCCTCTGCTACCCTGATCCGGTTACACCGCAGATAGCAGGGATCACCAGAGGTCCCACTCGTACGCTTTTTCGTGGTATCGTGTCTCTGAGGATTCATTTAGCTCGTAGTTCAACGTTTGTTTGTTTTGTTTTGTTTTTTTTATAAAAACACAGTTTATTAAGAAAATAAAAATGCAGACTCTCTGACTTTAGATGGAAGTAAAAACACAGGAAGCAGTTTACTCATCTGTCACAGTGAAACTCAAGATTAGGACAATATACCACAATCTATTTAATTATAGTAATATTTCACATAAACTTTAAAGTCTACATATTTATGGAGTGATGCAGTTAAGGGAAAATAATTGCAGAAAAATATGCCTAAACTTTTTTTAAATCTGGCAAGCCGGTATAACCAGAAGAGAAGCAGATCCACTAAGTTCCACCAGATCACAAACCGTCCACGAAAGCAAACAAATACTAGCTCTGAACTCTAAATCAACATGTGTCTTTTAACCTTACAGCACATGCACAAGTCTCATTCCTGCACACCGGACCTGCTGGTTGAGTTGTCTTACTTTTTTTTAAATTTGCGATTCATCTTCTTGATAGATTATCTTTGTTTTTCCTGACTGTAGGCAACGTCTAAACCCAGTGAGGACAAACTGGGAGGGGATAGCTAATCCATGTTCCGTAAATACTGGAGGCACGCATTTGTCCTATATGTTCTGATGCTGTTTTTGTATATACTGTGGGCATCCGGCTGCAGGCACTCTACTTGTTTCATATACACATAACCTAGTTCACACATGCCTAAGAAGTTAGGCTACTGCAATACTTTTAAGTAGACAGTATTGTTTGTCCAGTGGATTAGTGGATTTAGAGTGACCTTATCATACTTAATATTACCATGTAAACATGTCCTCGTGTATCTTTGATGCCGCTTGTTGATATGCTTTCTATTTTAAGTCACGATTGCTCCCTTTTAGGTATGCTGTTTTACCATTATCCATTAAATTCACAGCTTTTCTGTTTAACGCTCGTCCGCTTTTTTCCTGTGCGCTTTTACGCGCATGAGGCCAACAAGGTCACAAGGGTCACGGCCGTACAAACCCTTTTCCCTTTACATTGCGAATAACTACCACTCCTAATTTGAATAAAGGGAAATGTGTTCTTCTGTTTCAAGTTAAATGCAGACAAGTCCAATTAGGCTACAGTTACTGTGCGTCTGCGTAAATTGGTGTTATCACTATTATGCTTGTGCGTAACTGTCTATTTTAAGCCGGTGGTCTAATAGGCCTGTGCTTTAAATGACAATTCCCACAACGATTAATATTCATAGTAGCTCTTCAAGAGTATTTTTTTTTCTAAAGATGACAGCCATCTATTGAAAAAAGCATGTGACCTAATTAGGGTTATCTTTTGGGTGATGAAGCTCAGTGAAACGGGAGATGAATGAACTGTCAAATTCCAAATATACACAATACAAAACATCTGATCGGCCTGCTTTGTATTGTAGCTACTTATAACCCGAGTGTGTTGAATGCATTGACTTACCCCTATAACGATATACCCAAATGTGCGCTGGGATTAGTATACGTACCCTCCTCCCCCTTCCACACACACACACACACACACACACACACACACACACACACACACACACACACATCCCCATCTCATCCCCGCCCCTCTCCAAAATTTTAGATGAAAGGGCTTTTGGATTTTGGATGACGCTCTGTATCACGTGTTCATAGGAAATACACTCGCTATAATTTTTTTTGGAGCAGCCTCGTCCTGCACCGCCGACCATAGTTGTTTTGCAGTCTTCATACAGTGTAGCGGAGGGTGGAAAGGTAATGTAATGTAATGTACCTTGCCGTGGTCACTGACGGGTTCACGCCAGTTCACCGGGTTCACTTGAGGAGAGCTCCCACCCCCAGCTCGCCTCCTCTTCTTCGCAAAGCGCAGCGATCGGAGCTAATCCAATATTATTCATTTATATATTAATGTCGGATTCCATTTTTTACCACCGACGGCTGAGGTAAGGACACATCTTATTCATCCGAAACACGAATACGTCTCACTGGGTGACGAGGTGCGATCTCCAAAGTTGTTTACTGGAATTATGTGTCGCTATTGAATATTGAATTTTCATCTGGTGCTGTAGTGGAGGCAGTTTATATGAAGTCGCCAATGTATAAAATGGCGACAGTAGGTGGAGGAGGGGGGTGGAGGATTTTTTTGGGAATATTCATAAGGTTATATAGAGTGGCAGATCGCCTTTGGCAAGTCGGCTCCGAGGCGGTGTGTTGCCCCACAGCCTCGTGAATGGAGCGAAACGGGTTAACTCGTCAGTTTGTTACAGTTACAACCACGGATCCTCCGTCGGGCTCAAATTGCGCTCCTTCTCGCGCTATACAATGTGGCGTATGTGCTTATTTTATTGCACAACGCGCTCTGTTTCCCCCACTGTGCTGCGAGTGTGAGTGCTTTTACTTGTGAAAGACTTCTGAACACAGTAGTGTAGCAGGCTTGTCGACTGATTTTTTTTTTATAAAAAAGAAAAAGAAAACAGCCTCCGAGTTCATAGATGTTCAAACTGTACGCCAAGTATCAATTTTCACCTATTGATCGCTCACTCGCTGCAAATTTATTTCTGTTGCCAGAGCAGAAAGGTAGGCCTGTATCTCTGTGCAAAGGACTCTTTTTCATTTCCTTCTCTTCCTCCTACCAACATGTGCTGGTGCCCTACACACACTCTCCCTCTCTCTCTCCCTCTCTCTCGCTCTCCCTCGGTCTCTCGCACACACACGATACATGTACAGTAGAGTAAGTAGAGCTTCTCTTTTGGCAGATATTTCGCAAATTGTGCACTATTAATGATCCATTGACATATATATATATATATATATATATATATATATATATATATATATATATATATTAGTGCGTGTATATGTGAGTGTTCGCTCCTGTAGAGCACATTGTCATTTATCTGCACATAAATATTGACCCAGCTTTGAATGCCATGTGTCTGTCTCTGGCTTTAGGGGAGGAACCTCTGCGCTGACTAATGTTGCCTCTGTGAATCATTTGTGGGTCCAGTGTCCATAGCATAGGAGACAACCCCAAATTATTCAAGCAGTCAGCTAGACAGGCATGGTTCATGGTAATTTTTGGAATGTATTTTAATTGTTTAACCATGCGAGCTTATTAGAAATGACGTTGGGTCATGGAAATGACTGCGCAACTCTTCTGCCACAGAGGTTTTCCTCAGACAGGAGGTGTTTTTTGGGGCTGTGTGAGGCACAGTCCAGTCTCCAGTGAACGTTTCTGCACTCCAATAGTTAATTTGCAGGCTGTGTGATGACCAGCAAAAACAAAGGTAAATGAGCTCTCGCTGTGCTGCTCCGGCAGACCGGGTTCAGCTTTGGCCCGGTGAGTTGAGTATGTGTGGAGGTTTTCACTCTAGCAGGACACTTACACCGGGGGAATGTCAATTCCCTTTTGTGGATCCCTGGGAACGGTCTTCCATCTCCCTTCTCGGAACTGCTCTAATGAGGCCAGGCATATTGCCTTTCATCCCGCACTCCCTGCAATTAGGCACAGCTCATAGTTTTCGTCATGGCCACAGCGGAGTGTTTGTATACACAGGCACAATGTAGTGGGCCAAGAGTGCCCACTCCCCTCCAAAAAATACAGCATCTCTGCCCATGCCATCCCTCCATATACCTGGCATACTGTACTTTTAAGGATGTGGTGTTCTGAGTTCCAATAGCAGTCGCTGTGGATGTTATGTTTGTGTGTGTGCCTCCCACAGCTTAAAACGAATCCCGTGCCAGAGAATACCAAGGAAGGTCATATGGTCATGATTTGCAGATTTAGCTGACATGGAGTGTATAACATTCCTTGGGTTCGAAGAAGAAAATCAACTATCTAATGCCAACCAGATCTATTTCCAGCCGTTTTATATAAACAAGCATTCATGATAGCGGCATACCTCATGATCCTCACAGAGAATTCTCCAACACACAACGCCGAGTCCTATTTCTCCCACCAAAAAGGTCGGCGTTCAAAGCAGGTTCACTTTTATTTGGGTCTTTCATCCTTTTTGGTTTTGCTTTTGTCAGCGGACCAATGCCGTATCGAAGCCCGGACCGCTCAAAAGGCTCACTAAAACAGCATGTTTGCACAGTTCCAACCAAAAGAAACGTCCGTGCACTGATGGGTGGGAAAAAACCTCGGGGCTAGTGGGGAAAAAGAGCCCCTGCCACTTTTTCTGTCCCATGCAAGAAAGGTTTGGTCAGCAGGAGCTGGCATTTACCAGGCTTTGGCAGTTAGAAGAGGCTGTGATGTCAGCCATTTTAGGATGGACAGTACAATGTGCGATATGCCGCCATCTTTCTTCCTTTTCTTCTTAAGTTGCCAAATGAATGGCTGTAGTCTTGGCTACAAAACTGAAGAACTTAGTCGTGAAAAGTGATTTTTAAAAAGATGCATGACTCAGATTTTTTTTTTATTTATTTATTTGTTATTCTCAGCGCACCACCGTTTACTTGTCTGTCATTCATTTGGGTCACGGGTAGAAGGGTTGGCAGGACAATGTAGACATTTCAACAGCGAGCGGTCATATTAACACAAAACAGGGCCGTCCGAAAAAGATGCCGGCAGACAGGCAGAGCGCGGTGGGTATGTACTGTACCGCCTCGGTCACCGGGCCTCCGCGCAGATTTAGCAAGATAAAAACAGTGACGGGAGGTCATTTGTGTCCCGTTCAGCTGTGATATTCCTTTCATCCGCCCGTCACACGCATGAGAACAGTGCGGCAGAGTTTCTTTTTTTCCCCCCACAATGTGATCGAGAGAGAGGGGGAAAAAAAAAGCAAAGTTGTTGCTGCAGACCTCACCCAAAGTTGACTGAAAGAGACTTGAGCCATGAATGGAGTTTTCAAAGATGGCTGGCGGGGCATGTGGATTAAGTTTGTCCTGCACCGGATGCAGTCCAAGGAATTCAGCGCGCACGCACGCGTGTGTGTGTGTGTCTTGAGGTTGGGTGGGTGTGGATGAGTGACTCTGCTCTGTGTGTGTGTGTGGCATGGTGGGCAAGGGGAAGAGAGGGGTTGCCATGGCGATGTTAACACATGAGTGGCACCACCGACTGGTCTCCCAGTGGACGAGGCTGCAGTCATGGAGGTAAGAGGGGGGGCGGCGTGCGCGAGGAGGAGGAGGAGAAGGACGTGGACGAGCTGGCTGACAACACCTGCGTCTCAGACATTCAGACACTAATACGCACACAAACACACCCATGGAAAGGAAATAATCAGAGCCCACAATGGAGACTGAGACCACACACTGAAACCTCTTCATATGTCTTCGGCTGGACGGGCTGCGGAGAGACCCGTGCGCTCTGTCAGCGTGGTTCTAATGACCCTGATGTCTCTGAATTGTTTTTCAGCACACGTAACGCTGGAGCACGACACTCACGCTGGCACGCACGCACAAAGGTGTCCCCAAAACTGAAAGCTGCCCCTCATTAGATGTCAGGAAGGAGCAGCAGCGTCATGACGGGCACGAGATACGAGCAGACGTGGCGGAAACCGAACAATTCGACAGTCGGCCGCGTAAAGGCTCCCAGCACTGAGTCACATTTCTCTTATAAATGAGGCGCCATTGTTCCCTATCTCTTCTCTGTGCAAGACAGTAATTGCTCTCTGTCTCTGGCTTATATTTGGGTGTCCAGCTGATCCACTCACATGGCGTTAATCTATTTAATGGACGTTTGGCAGGAAAGATTCCTGCTAAACAGATTTTTTTTTGATCATTAAAATGTATCTGTCAGGAGTCCCCCCCCCCCAAATCCACCCCAACCCCCAGCAGACAGAAAGTCTTCTTTTTTTTTTAACAGATTTTTTTTTTTTGAAGGAGTCTCTCAAGACAGCCGTGGATCACTGTCACAGCAAATTACACACAAAATAAATGTTGTCATAAGTGCGAGAATTTATTCCTTTTCTTTTTCCTTTTTTTAGCACTTCTGTGACTGTCACAACGAGAGACTCCGTGCCAGTTATTCAGTTCAAAGAGAACGATTTTTCAGAACGGTGCAGGTGCTAAATGTTGCGGAGGTGAGGTGGGAGTGTGTGAGGACCAAGCGTAGAGAGTTGCGTGCCCACAAGCGTGTCAGCGGGGAGGAATATTGAAACAGCACAGCCTGTCATCATCGTCAGTCATCCTCACACTTCACTCCCAAATGTCTGAGTTCTGTCTTCCTTTGTCCTTCTCCCTCCTCCAGCCTTCGCGTTCTCATTCATGTGAACGGGCGGCGCAACACAAACACCAATCTCTGTTCGCGTCAACTGTAGGTGACCCAACAATCTGGGAGTGTTTGAATCAGTCATCAGACTGTTTTGAATTAAATTTTAATGTCTAGCAACCACTTTGCAGCCTCGCCTCCCTCTTCCGCTGGCAGCAGCTCGCTGTAGATTGGGCATGTTTTTTTTTTTGGTTTTTTTTCCCCCCTTTTTTTTCGTGTTGTAATATTGTAATTACTGCAGCAGTTTATGAGGTGATGGATGGGAATACATGCTGCTCTCTTTCAACTGGTTTTTTTTTTTTTTTTGGCATGGAAAAAAAAAAGGTGGTAGCACTCACGTGGTTGCCATTTAAAAGTAGACGGGGATATAATTAAATATTAATGAGATGTAAATATAATATTGTTATGGAAATGATGGTGTAAGAGCACATGAGGCTGTAAATCTTAATGCTGCTATTAAATCGGGCGGAACGTATAAACCCCATCAGAATTTAAACCTGGCCTAATCCCATTTGTTTGGAAACGCTTGTTTTTTGGGGGGAGGAAAGGAAAAAAAAGTGTAACGGCGTAAACGTGGTTTTAGTCCAGCGAGCGAGGACTCTCCGTTTCTCCCCCTTTGGAGCGTGGGTGTTCGGAAAAACACGTCTGAGAGCTCTGCCACTTTCCCTCACTTCAGATACAACTCCTCTGGTCAAATGAGATGAAAAGAGTTTCCTCCTCGTGTGCCCCCCCCTCCCTCCCACAGAGACGGTGCCACTGCGAGGACATACAACACACCGAGGACAGTGATCGTCTGAGCGTTGTCTACCTCGCCGCTGAAACACAAGGCCGGGCTTTTCAGAGGGAACCATTCAATGGCTCCCTGTCTGGGAAGCCCTTGTCTTGTGTCTGCTCGCACGTCTCACTCGCCAGATAAAGCAGCCCATTCTTTAGATAGGTGACCTGATTCTTTATGTAACCTTTCTCAACTTTTGGCTTGTTTCAGGTTTTCTCATGCAGGAAGTGGACTGTTTCTCTCGGGGAGGGGAGAGCGTCTGTACTGGGCCGGCGTCTGTCTCGTCACAGGGGCTGCCGCGCCAGTCGCAGCCCACAGCCAAAATTACAGTACCCTCTCCGCGAGTTTAGTTTCAAACACATCCTGGCACATAATGTGCTCCATGTTGGATGAGCGCAGCGATTGGGGCAGCTCAGACAAACGGTGCCAGCGCTGATTTTTCGCTGAGTTCTATAGCATAGGAACATCTCTCACACAGATGTTTCGGATGTGCATGACTACATCCCTCTGCTGCATGAAAGCTGACGTCTAAATCCCTCGTTCCGTGGAACAGCCTCAGCGAACCCCGTGTCCTCACCAGGGGTTAATCGAGTGTGCCGTCAGAGAATATCATGACCTCTCTGGCGGCAAAACATACAGCACATGCCCGCGTCTGGATGCAGTGAACCGGGATTACTGCATAAGATGCTGGTGACCTAGTTTTTTTTTGTTGTTGTTGTTTGTTTGTTTTGTTTTCATTTTAGTTTTTTCCCTCCTGTCAGAAAGCAGCAGCCATCAGTAGGAATGAAAAAGAGGCAGTTATAAGGAGGACGTCACAGCCTGTCTGGGATCAGTGTGTACTGTTGAGCAGTCATTTGAGGGTTTTAATTCTGGAACAGGTTCATCTTTTATTTACCATCCAGCCAGCCGTGGTGAACGCGCACGTGGATGCAGTAAAATGAAAAGTCTGTGAAAGTGCTCTTCAGTTAGCGCGAGCGCAGCGTGCCAAAAAATTATGTGCTGGAAGTATGTGAAACGATTTCCTTTGTAAGCAGCAAACGGCAGCACGCCGTGTTTGAGGTATGCCGGATTTGAAAGGAAAGCAGGTTTAGGGGGAAATTAATGCGGCTGATGTCGTTCGCAGGGTGATAAGCCCGTGGTAGAAGGTAAAGCTTAAGTGATATAGAAAGATGGTGATTGGATGAGACCCGTTTTCAGCAGCATGTCACACATCAGTGCCTCTCCAGTCTCAGAAAAGAAGACAGGAGTGAAATACAGAGGCTCTGCACGTGTGTCAGAAGTTCATTCAGAGGGCAGAGACTGCGGAGCTGCGCTTCTACTTTGATATTTTTTCATGGGTATTTTTTTTGTGTTTGGCTCTTACGGCTGGTAAAATGACTCTCAAATCCTCTCTACTGCAAATGCGGACTGCAGTGTGTCTGTCATCTTGTCCTACAAACTTTGTTAAATATTTGCGGGAGAACGGAGGCACGTTTTATAAAAACGGGAAGAAGGAAGAGGGGAAATGTTGAAGACTGAAGTGACAATCCATATCCATCCGTATAATTGGAGTGTTATAGAAAGGGAAAGCCTGTGGAAGTGTTTTGCTAATGGATTTGTGCACTCCGTGATGTGTGTATCGTGTTTGTATGCATGCACGCATCGCCATGCTGCTGGCTGAGCAAATGCGGGATGAGACGGATTGAGCCGCCAGCTTGTATCTAGCTTTGGATGTGTTTGTAGTAACCTTATGAGAATATTTCAAGTCCTCAACAGTACTGTTGTCAGCTGGCTGCTGCAACACACACCAGACACGCGAGTCACCTAATTTCCATTTCCACATTACATTATGCCCGGAAGGTACGCCGTAACGTGCAATGTAAAACAAATGGCTCACATCCAAGAGTGGACTAATATTGTTCACTGAATTTAACCTTCATATGTCTGCTTTATAGTGACAAACCAAAGAGGAACAGGGCGGGACGACCTGCGCATGTGACAGTGCCGGAATATAGTGCAGCTCTCCCCTTAAAAAAAAAAATTAAAATCAAAAATCAGCTTTTTAAAAGAATTCTCATTTCTAATCGCACACGCACGATGACAAGGGAATATTTCTGTAAGAGACAAATCTGTGCGCATATTTTGCATATTTGTGGTTGCTGAGACAATGTGAAAGAGTCTGTGGGGTTAGATACAGTGAGCACTATCAATTTGCAGTGGAGTGCAGCTCACTCAGCGGGTGCGAAAATCACCAGGGACAATATTTATTTAATGATATTAACCCTTTCCTGAGTGCAGGAAACGGAGATCTCAGGACTGAATGGAACCCAGCACCATTATGTTATCACACTACCTTTATCTTTATTTTACCAGCAAGCAGCATTTTGATGATGTTTTGTCAATATGGCAAAGCTTTACTAAATACATTTCAGAAGACACATGTTAGCAGCGACGAGAAGGGACGATCGTAAGGCAGCTGTGGGGGAAAAAAACAAATATCAGTGAGATTATACTGACTGTGTGTATTCAAAGTGTGCGTGTTTGTGTTTTACTGTCTGTTAGTGAAGCTCTAAATTATATTAATATACTCGTTACTGGAATGCTTTCTCATATTTCCTATGCCTTTCTCCTTGATATGTTTAATGCTAAATATTTTTTCGGCATTTATGAAATCAGCCTAAAATCATTTTAAAAGATGAATAATAACCAATAATTTGTGCATGATCTCTGATCACTTTTAAATAATCTGCCTAGCGAGCGAGATTCATGTTACCTCGTTCTGTGCGGTAATTTAAGGTGACCTTCCTCTTTGATTATGATCATAATAAAAAAAATCTTTTCCAAAAAAAAAGCTCTTGACTCTTTTACTTTGGTGCTGTAATTGCTGATAAATACACTTATCACACTGAATTTCCACCTACACGTATTACCCTGTGTGGAGCTGTTAGCGTCCTCCGCACTGCGCTCGCTGTAATATGTGAAAATGTTTCATTCTTTTCATTTGGAAGCACAGACCATATACCTGCTTTTCATCTTTGTCAGGTCTTTATCTTTGATTTGCATGGCATTCAAGTTTAATGAATAAATGTAATTATCTCACATTATATTCCTCCGTTTTGCCTCCTCTCATTTCTTCTTACTCGCTGTTTTTTACACTTTTTAAAGATGAACGAATCACACCTCTCTCTTCTTTTGTACTCTTTCCTCACAGGTCCCCCGGGAGCTGTTAAACTTGTCCATGTGGCAGGAGTCCTAAAGTGGCAGAAGGCATGAAGCAACACTGTGATATCATAGTGGCTGGTCCATGACACTAAATTCCATTCAACCCTCTCCACTATCCACCCGCCCTCTGTTCTCATCACACCGGACAACCAATCACTCACGCTCCCATTTACACAAAGCTGCACCATGGCCAGCAAGAGGAAATCCACTGTACCCTGCATGATACCATCCAAATCCAAACATGTGCGTGAGGAAATCATACTGGGCTCGCTACCAGAACTCCTACCAACAATCCCAGAAGATAGCATACTCAGCATCTCTGGAGAAGAATCTGGGCATTTCTCTCACAGCTCCTCCAAATCTGAAAGTGGCAGTGAGATGCAGAAAGGAGGCACGTACAGCTGTCTGACTTGCCGTTTCGAGTCCAGAGATCTCAACTACTTTTTGGATCACATGCACAACTGCCACTTAGACTTCAGGGCCCAGCCCACCTTCTACTGCCTGAACTGCGGGGTGTCAGTAGTCCGCTTCGAGGCTCTCGCTCTGCACAATGCCAAGGCCCACCCGAAGATAATGCAGGGCCTCGTTACTGCCTCTCTAGCCGTCAACAAGAGGGATGGCGTAACAACTGTGGAGCAAAGCCTTTTCACGGACAGCGGAGAAGACTACAGAGAATCTGGGATCTCCCTCACCAAAACACCAATTGCAAAGATGATGAAAGCCAAGGGGGAGCACAAAAAGATTGTGGTTTCTCACACTGTGGAGGTACGGAAGATTGACACTGGAAAGGATGTAGACCCCAGCATGCTGACAAATGTGCCTGAACTCCAAAACGGGGCTCTCAGTATTTCTGGTGCCCCAGCTATGCCGAGGACCACTGTCACTCACGTGATTGCGACGACAGTGTCCAACCAAGTCTTTCACCAGCACACTCCCTCCCTTTACTCTCCCCCCTCCTCTGATTCCAATAAAGACCTTCCAAAGGTAATGATCCCCCTCAGCAGCATCCCCACCTACGATGCCGCCATGGACACCAGCAGCTTTCTCAAGACATCCTTTGGCAAGTTTCCCTACCCGACCAAAGCAGAGCTCTGCTACCTAACAGTGGTGTCAGAGTTCCCCGAAGAGCAGATCAAACTGTGGTTTACTGCCCAACGACTCAAGCAGGGCATAAGCTGGTCTCCTGAAGAGATCGAAGAGGCCAGAAGGAAGATGTTCAACACCGTGTTCCAAGGTGGAGCACCCAAGAAGCAACCGACCACACCACGGCACGTCAATCACATCGTAACCCACCACACTGTAACTGCCCATCCAGGCTCAAAAGGACCAAACTTTCAGATGGCCAAAGTTCCATACAGTGGTGTAAAGGCCAGGTCTGTCGGAGTCATAGCCACACAGGCCAGCATGTCAACCAACCCCCACATTACCCGGGTCTCGTATTCTACTCCGGTTGTCCCCCCAAAGTTCCCCTCTGTAGTCAGAACTACACAGGTACTGACCAAGAATACTGAACCCACTGTGGAGCCGGAGAAGAGCAACGGCCTGGACATGGCTGGGAGCAGCGGTTGCGTCAGTAGCACCAGCAACATTCGAAGCAGCAGTAGCAGCAGCAGTTGCAGCAGTAGCAGCAGCATCAGCAGCTATTCCAGCAGTAGTAATGGTGTTGACAGTTTCACCAGGAAACCGGTGCACAACAGCGGCCCAGCCAACGGCATCAACAGCATTGCCACTTGCTCTGCCAACATTAGCAATAATGATGAGCACTGTGTTGCTGACACCAACGGCAAACCAAATGTCAAAAGCAACAGTTTACCAATCGGATCGGAAGGTTCAAACAGTAACAAGTGTGAAGAGTCCATTGACAACACCAGCAAATCTAACATCACTTGTAACAATCATGACAGCAGCATCATCAGTGCACAAGAGCCAGCCCACGCCTCGAAGCCCGACGATGATCAAAACAATTACATCCACGTGACCAACAACAGCAGTATTAGCAGTGAATATCCCAGTACTACCTGTAATGACAGTGTCCCTAACCTGAATCATGCCAGCAAATCCCCAACGGAAAGCACCAGCACCACTGTCATTGCAAAAAGCAGCTCATCCATTATTGAAGAAGGTAAAAGCAACAAAGACTTTGCCATCAAAGGCATGTCAATCTTACAGCAGCTCATTAAGGAGGAGGACGCATTTGCCGTGGACAAAAGCTGCCCCGAGCTCAAGCTTGACCCCATCAAGATCAACTTCAAAAGGCTGAAGATGACTGAACCACAGGCTACATCAGAGAATGCGCATCAAGAACACAAGTCCGAAACTGCGGAGGGGTCGGCTTGTCAGGCGTCTTTTTCTCCCCCCTGGGGCCACAAGACCCCGCAGCAGTTGCACATCCTCCGGCAGGTTTTCTCCAACACCCGCTGGCCCAGCAGCCAGCAGTACGAGGAGCTAAGCATCCAGACGGGCCTTCCCAAGTCCGAGGTGGTGCGCTGGTTCAGCGACAGCCGGTACAGCCACAAGAACGGGCAGCTGAAGTGGTTGGAGAATTACCAGCGGCCGCCCGCGGAGTCGGAGGATGCGAGGGGTCACGGAGATGCAGAGCTCGAGCCACCCAAGGACGCTCCGGCGGCCAAAAAGAAACTTGCTGAGCAAGACATGAACAAGCACCTTGAAGGAGAAGCAGGACTGAACTCAGGTCAGCGGGTTGTGTGGCAGGATTCATACTCACCGCTGATGGGCCTGATGGGATCCGAGGGGAGCGGCGAGCGAGGCCAGCGTGACGAATTGGGGCAGCCGGGAGCTTTGCAGGATCTCTGGTCAGACCGAGCGGAGGACCACCAGCAGCCAGTGGCTAGTCAGTCACTCATTGAACAACAGACTGATTCCAATCAGGCCAGGTATTTGAGTCACAACAATCCTTTTTGCACACCACTGAAACACACATTTCACTCACAGTGCCTTGTGATATTTTACAAGCTCGGTGCTATTTATCAATCAAGAAAACAAAAACAACGTAAGGCAGGTGGAGTGATGAAAGGGTGACAGCTTGTTGTTTGTAGTGACTGCTGCGTGATGTACAGTAAAAAGAAAGCAGGAGAAGTGGGTACAAGTACTCATGCTGTGTAGCTTATTCAGGCAATCAAAGGTCTGTGTTTAAGAAGCTATTTTTAGATAAGTAGGAGTCTGGCCCGCTGAATTATAGATTGAGAGCGCATGCTAACATATGTGAATAAATCATGACAATTGCCTTTGGTGAGTTAGATTTCCGAGAGGCAAGACAAGCCATACGCAGGCGTCTTTTTACTGTGCTACCCCCGACCCCAAAAAAAGCCCTTCAATTTTACAACACACTGCAGCAGTGCCATACAACCAGAATGATCCAATCGCATCCTCACGGTTTGTGTATGTTTTGTTTGCCTGTCTGTCTGCGTGTGCTGGTTAGCAGGGATCGCCTGAGGATGGAGATGCTGGAGGTGTGATGAAGCAGGCCTGCTCTCGCCAGAGGACCATGATGTTCAAAAGCTGGCTCGCTCCCCTGATCGTGGTCTTAACACAAAAGAAAAAAACGGAAAAAAAAGAGTGTTCATAATGACAGCAGATGTGATTGTAGCTGGACCGTTGGACTCTGACTGTAACTGTGAATACCCCCCACCCCTCCTTCTCCTCCTCTTCCTCCTCCTACTTCTCCTCCTCCTCCGCCTCCTCCTCTTCTTCTTCTTCCATCTGCCATCACTTCCTGCCATCGTCAAAAGAAAGAACTTCTCACCTTTGAGTCCTGTGATGTTTAAGCCTTTCATGCTTCTTTGTGGTTGTGTGGGGAGGGTGCACAATGAGGTCAGTACGAGGGATCAAAGACAAGAAAGAGAAAAGACGCACACTGACTGGAAAACTGACTTGAATGAGCGAAGATAGGGTAGGATAGGGCCGAGAGATATTGTTCTGGGGTCAGAGGGAGAAATATATATATATGATTGAAACTGCACTATAAAAGAGGGTTTGTACTGACTGGACAAACAAATGATGTGTCAAGGATATGTTATTGTTGGCTTTGTGATATTTTTTACTTTTTTAGCAACCAGTACTTCAGCACTGCCTTGAATTTTACTTTTTTTCTCCTTTATTTGGTTTTTCAATTCTATTTACTCTTCTATAGTCACTGTAAGTCCAGATGCAATCAAACATGTTTTATTTAGATCTGTATAAATGTTGGTGATCACTTTTGCAGTTCAGCTACACGCAAGAGACTATATACAATGCACTAATGAAGACAGCAATGCTAAAAAAAAAAAAAGAATCACACTGCTCCACAGTAAAGGTATTGACTGCTCCGTCAAGATCAATACACTACACTGCCCTGCAAACTGAACAGAGAGAAGCCTGTCACGCTAACGTTGCCTTACTCAGCTCTGTCCATGTGTTTATATGACCTGTCTGTCCATCACCTTGCTTTCCAGCTACTGTGCTGTCCAGAAGAGAAGAAGAAAAAAGATAAAAAAGATAAAACATGCCAGTGCATTGATGGTCACTGTTGGTCTATATCTGTGAAACAATCTTGTGCTGCTTTCTGTACACTTGGAGATGTTTAACTTTAAGCTGTAATTGTATCAAATATTGTTACTGGCAAACTGTTGTTTAAAGCAAAATTATCAATTTGATCCCTAGACACTGACAGAGTGAGATATTGTGCTAGCTAGAGAGCCAAATGAGGAGATCTTTGCTCTCCTCTGAATTTTCTTGTTTATATGAACATACAGTCACTACATGAATCCTACTAAGCTGCATCTTTGTCAAGCTGCTAATAGCTAAGAACGGTGCTATACCATCCAAAGTGAAATTGGAGGTTCATCTCCTACCAGCAGTGTATGCACTTGTGTCGAATGTTACAAATTTATTTTGGTTTGAGATAAATGGAATCTGGACTTACGGTGTTATGACGACTTAAACTTTTATGAAATAGTCTGATCATAAAGCACTGTTGTATCATCCTTTCTACACTTCTGAATCTTTACAGAATAAACTGAATACTCACCAAGCAGAACAGCCTCCTTTTTTCCCCCCACCTCTTTTGTTCGGCACCTTGTGTTAGGGGTGAATATGAATCATGTGGTGTTAGTCAAATTATTCAGTGTGATGAATGTTCAAGCAGCATGCAATGTGCTAGGACTGGAGAAATGCACACAGCCTCACCTGCTGGCGAGCAGCTGACAATACAGTTTGTGCCAGAGATAAGGGGGCGGCAGGCAACACCCAAACATCTCCATGTATGTAGTGTAGTCCTCCTACATCACATTCAGGGGGAAGCCTTCCAGTTTTTATTTTTGTAACCCTGTTTTTGCCCACATGAATTTAATAACACCAGCTTGTTTTCCAGCTTAAAGTATTTCAGGGCTCTGTTGATTCAGTTCTCAGGGCTGTTCATGGATATAGGAATAAAATTTAGAGCTCATGTTTGTTCTCCCATTACAGGAAATAAAGTTGTGTTTAAGAATGCTGTAAATCGGGTAAGAGAGCCACCGTGGCTGAAGCTCCAAAATAAATGCATCCATCCAGCCATCTTTAGTTTATCCTTGTCAGGGTTGCAGGGGAAGGCTGGAGCCCATCCCAGCTGTCTTAGGGCGAGAGGCAGGGTACACCCTGGACAGGTCACCAGTCTGTTGCAGGGCTACACTTAGAGACAGGCAACCATTCGCACTCACAAGCAATTTAGAGTTACCAATTAACCCATCTCCACTAACTGCATGTCTTTGGAATGTGGGAGGAAGCCGGAGTACCCGGAGAGAACCCACACAAACACGGGGAGACCATGCAAACGCCACACAGAAAACCCCCGGCCTGATGGGGCAATTGAACTCAGGATGTTCTTGCTGTGAGGCAATAGTGCTAACCACTGTGCTGCCGTGAAATAAATGTAATTAATAAAACAAAATGAAGAAGAGGTGTTGTAAGAGAGAAAATGAGAAAACACAAAGCCAATGAGTTACCTGTAATGTTTTATTCATTTTTCAATCTACAATGAGCTTAAAACATGATCAAAAGGCTATGACAAAAAAGGTAAAACAGGAATAAAATGTGGACTTTACAGCTACTTACATCAACTTTTCTATAAGAGTGGAACAGAGTGGAGTAAAATGAACTGAATTCACATTAAATGTTACAATACTCAATCATTACACAATTAAAAACCTGCCTAAAATTGTAACAGTTTGGTGATGTGTTTTTTTCCTTTTTGGCAAAAGTTGATATCCCTCACACACACACACGCTCTCCATTTTCTGACTTTATACATTATCATAGCATCTTCAAGTAACAGATATGGGAGGTTTTTTGGAACAATTGTTTAAATTAAGTTAAAAATCAGATGTAGACAGGGCTATGCAGCGAGAGAGTCCGAGGATGCTAGCAACAAAAGGATAAAAATGATTGGTTCACATTTACAATGAAAAAAAAAAAAGTCCCTGATAGAAGCTGTAAAACAAAATATTCACATTCTGCTTGTTTAAGTAAATATTGACATGGTTGCAGTATTTTCCCCTTTGCCTGCCCAGACATCCCCTTCCATGCTCAACAATTCAACATAGTCCAGTTTAAAATATTCACCCAAACAGACAGCTTCTACGGTTGAGCCCTAACACACACAAGCACGCGCACGCACACACGCAAACACTCACATTTTCATTTCCTCAAAAGGCGCGTGGGTGTAGTTAAGGAATTCATTCAATTTTTTTACTTTGTCTATCAAAATATAGAATTCATTAATAATACATGGGATGGCTAAAATACAAAGTGAGTGAACAAAGAAAATAAAATGATACAAAGCATTGTTTTTGCTTGATACAGTAGCTAAAAGGACCACAGAGTTCAAAGTTCAGGCATTGTCAGGTTTTTGTCCCAGAGTGTGGACAATCACAGAAGGTAAAAGGGTCTTTAAATTACAAGTACTAAGCCTTGAATCCTAGTCGTGGGTAAAGTTCAGTCTTGTTGCCCGATCTCAGATCAGATGTTTAGACTATCCACAACTCCCCCCATAACCCTTCATAATGGCCTCACATCACTTCATCTTGTCGCCCTTTTTGTTTTTCGCTCAAACGTTCTGAAATTCCTTGTCAGGTCTGGCCACGGAGCAAAATTCAGTAAAGCTAAAAAACAAGTATCCAATTTTTTTTTCCAAAAAAAAAAAAAAAAAAAAAAAGGAAAAGAAATGTATCATAGTTAAAACCACAAACTGGGATCTAAAATTCATAGTCGTCTTCTGCCATGTCAATGGCCCAGGCAAACTTCTCACGCTGGGTTTTGTTGTAGATCTTTTCCACGGGAATGCCCCACTTCTTACACCTACACCACACCACAATGTCATAAGATAAAGGACAGGTTTTATTGCAGCAGTGCTTTTCATACTACATGTTACTGTAAAAAGTAACAGGACACCTCTTAAATTGGAGTTGGTGCCTTGTCAGTGACCTTTGACCACCAAAATTAATTTGTTCATTTAGTACCTTTACTTTGTGACCATAAGGTAGAAAATTTAATAATCTCTTACCAAGCCACAGAAATGCGAGGATCCAGATAGTTGAGTTTGGAAGTACCGAGTGCAATCTGTTTATTCTCTTCTCGATCAGTTGCCTGCACTTCCAGCTTCATCAGTTGCTCTTCTATCCTCTGTACCGCTTTCTTCTTGCTCTCCACTGCCCTACAGAGAAAGCAGACAATGCAATACAAGCATGTAAACAAGATTCACAACAAGAGGGGGGGGGGGGGTTAGAAAGCACTTTATTAAACCTCTGACTACTTACTTTTTGGATTTTTCATCTTTTCGTACTTTGGCGTCTGCCTTGGCGCTCTTCAGTTCCCTCTTGGCATCAGCAAGCTGGTCCCTTTTAGCGTCAATCTAAGGATGACAGTAATCATTTCAGATGAGTTTGATCAATTTTATTATTGATCAACTGTGGACCTTTTTATATTTTGGGGATTACATTTGTACTTTCTAGACACTTCCATGCTCAGATTGTTTTTAACTTGAGACTATAGTTTAGTGTACCCCTACAGGGTGGCCAAAAATCAGAAGAACCATGATTTACATGGTGTAGCTCCATCAGCTAGCTAGTGGCTATAAATCCCAAGGAAGCAAATGCCTAATGTCTAGTGAACAACTGTACTATAACCCCAAGTTGTACTGTGAATACTGCAATATCATTTAGGGATTTCCCCCCCCTCTAAATTAGCAGGGATGACACCCAAAGTGCCTGAGTCAGGAAGTTTGAGTGCTCTGCATGGCACAACAGGAGAGCATTGCTTGATGGACACATCTCCAAGCATGGGTAAATCTGTCATGCATAAAAATAAAAGAACACAGCTGTAGGGATTTTTAAAAGTCAATTTAGATGATGGACAAAGTTTATCTTTTTGTCTCAAGTTGGAAAGAGGGGAGACAAAACTCATGGAACAATGTTCTGCAGTGCATGTTGGTCGGGCAGTCTTTAATTATTGTTTACAAAAATGCTTCAACCTTGTCTGCAAAGCCATTTAAGTAAGTCATCTAATCCAAATGTGCCCACATGCTTGCCTTTTTGTTTAGGAGATAAACTACATAATTGCTTTAGTATGTGTGCACAAGGCCCTCACTACCCAGTTCCACCTTTTTGGTTCTGTAATCATGTTAACATATTTCCTCAATACTCTGCATTTGAATGACTTCAGAGTTTTGATTTCTATGTAAAGTGGTGTGCCCCCCCCCAGTGAAACTCCTCTTATGTTAGCAGCATTGTTGGTTGAGTTTAGAGTGAAAAGTCAAAAAACAAATAAAAACTAAACAGAGCAATCTCCACACCAGGACTGGCAAAAGGAAACAAAATAAAATAAATTAAAAAAAAAAAAGGCACCATTTTCAGTTCACTGGAGTATGCAAAAAGTTTTTACCTTTGACTGCAAGTTCTGCATAGACTTCTCAAATGTCTTCGGTGGAGCCCTCTGATGGTTACACAGAATAGCCACTGCCCTGTTGGCCCTGTTGTAGGACAAGATTTTGGCCGGAATGTTCTCCTCCGCTAAGATTAAGAACAAAAAAAAAATAAAGTTATCACCACCCTGTTTTCTATACAACAGCAGACAAACCTACATAAAAAGCTTGCCAATAACAACAAAACCAGAACACAGTTTGCTGTGTCTCCTTGTTATTTCTACACAATTTAGGTAAAAAACACACCAGTCGTGAGCTCCTTCAGCTGCTGCTGCAGGGTGATAGAGGCGTTGTATGTACGGAAAACTTTGGCTGTCAGACCATCCATCAGCTCCTGAAGGTGCTTGTTCAGGATTGATGTCTGAGGAAGACATGCAATTAAGAAACCAAGTTTTAAACAGGCAGATGGCGGCGCTATGAAAGTCATTTCAAATAAGGATTTATGTTGTGAATTCTCAAGTCATAAATTAAAGGGGATTTGTTTTCTTTAACTGGGTATATTTTACTTACATTCAGCCGATCAAATAGGTCATCATCAGGCTCTTTGTTCTCCATAAACAACTGTAGATTCTTAAATACCTGGAAAAGGCAAATCACACATAAATAAAGAAGCAGAGTTTACACGAAAGTACTGCATTTCAGTAAGAATGGTGCTCACCCTCTTCTCCACAGGGACTCTGTTGTAGTAGCGGATCGAGTCTTTACCCAGGAAATCAAACTCGACTACGTACTCTTGACCCTCGTTCTCTGGATAGAGTTTGATGTGTTCAACTCTCAGCGAGCAGCAGCCCACAGTGTCTGCAGTCTCTCCTTCTTCCTTCTCATTACCCGCTCTCAGAGCCAGCTAGTGTACACCAGACAAAGACGGTACCTTAAATGAGGTAGTGTTCAACCAACCAACCAACCCTCACATGCAATGTGAAGTCATTACACTATAAAACCTTCAAAATCCACCTACTCGATAATGCAAATAGCAGTAACAGGACCTCACCTTATCAATGAAATAGAGAGCCACAGCCCTCTGTCTGATCCTCATCTCCTTGGACTTCCAGTCTTCGCGGTACTGGGCTCTGATGCGGTCCACACATTTCTTCAGTCGACGTGCCGTTTCATACTTCTGCCAATCCTTCTCTCCCTGCAGGCAAAAAGATGAGACAGGAGTAACAAATTAGGCAAAGGTCTACATAAACAAACATGCCCAATTTGATTTATGTGACAGCCAATTAAATTAGGTTTTTCTACAGGACAGGAGTATGTTGTGTCACTTTTTTTTTAAAAATAAAATAAAAATAATAAAATCTGCTCTTGAAAGGTCTCAATTTTTACATTCCAGTGGAGCAAGCAACACAAAAGAGTCGGGAAAGGTTTAAGGAGACCACTGGACCATACAGCATCATTTCAACTTTGACTGGAGACAAAGTCGTAGTGCATGTGCCAGCTATGGTGCCTACCTTGATTCGAGAGCTCGGGTTCAGCATAATGTACTTGATGGAGCCTTGAATGTTTTCTGTCCACGACACCAGCCAAGTCACCTTATTGTCATGGCGAATTTCTTTCCATTTGGTGCCGGGAGGAGGCTCAGGAACCTTTGAATCCCTATTATGGAACACAGTGAATATTTAGTTATCACATTCTGCATTAAAAGCTGGTAATCAGCACGAGGAGAAAATAAAACTACTTTACACACTTGCTGCAGTTGATGATAATGTCTTGGGGCCTGATTCGGCGTTTGAGCATCCCCATTTTAGGATGGTCTCCACGACCACGAAACAGGCCTGGGGGCTCAATGCGGAAGTTAGCAATACGTTCCTTGTGGTTGTCCATGACGCAAAAGCCATATTGCTGCAAGATGCGTTCATTCTCTTCCTTTATTTTCTACAAAAGGCATAAAAATAAAAAATAATTAAAAAAAAGCAGCTTCATTTTGCAGAGGTCCTTTAGGTACTCACTGTTCACTGGAACCATTTAAGTGCCAATTTTAATCAAATCACAGCAGCCTAACATTATGAATTTCTTCCTGACTAACTGATCAAGTTTTCACAAGATGTGTGATATCAGTGGGGAAATACAGAATTAAAGCCAAGGAGAACTGAAACACACTTGTTATTAGGTACATGACATCCAGCATGGCAGAAAACTCTAGAGCCCTCTACAGGAGTCAATGAATGTTGGGGTTTAAGGTTAATAAGCTGTGTGCCCCAATACACGTAGGCAGCAGCTTACTTGTTTTTCCTCCTTAGACATGGCTTTCCTTGCTTCAGATTGTGCCTTGAAGTATTCGCTCATCTCAGCGAAGTCACACTTTTTCAGGTCTGTGAGCTTAGCCCTTTCTTCCGAAGTCATTTCCTGTGTCCAGAAAATTTTGAAAAAAAAAGTAGTAAATCAAAGAACAGATTTTGATTTTTTTTTTAATTATTATTATTAACAGGAGCAGAGATTTTAGGCTTACCTTCCTCCAATCTTTAAAGAAATTTTTACGGAAGATATCCTTGGTGGTATATTCATGATCCAGCATTTTGGCAAAGAAGGTCGCTACCTCCTCCGCTTCTGGGCTGAGCTTCATATGTTTACCTGAAATGTAAAAGTCAGACATTTATAATCACCTCAGAGTCCTTCACTAGCGTACAAGATGAACTGTGCAAAGCCTTACCATCATAGTAAAATTTGACATGGCTAGGAAGAGGTTCATATGCTGGTGCAAACACCGGCCCTTTGTGTTCAAGGAACTTCCATTTGACACCATCTGTGTATCTTTCCTCTTCCCACCTAGAATCAAGCAAATAAATAATTTTTACATAATGACAGTGAAAATGACAAAAACAAAAATCCAGCAACAATACATCCAGCTGTCCTGTTACCACACTGATAAGCATGTATGATTGGTACAGCTGGCTAACCCAATTAACTCACCATTTCCACTTCTCCTCAGGCTCTTTCTTTGCTTTCTTTTTTCCATCGGTTACTTCTTTTTTGTGTTTTGTTTTTTTGGACTTAATGTCCTGGGAAAAGGAAGTGAAAGTATTCTAGTTCTTTCTGACAACAAAGGGATTAACATTTAACACAAAAGATATGGCAGCAAAACAATTCTGCCCTCTACTAAAGTCTCTTACTTACCTCGTCTTGTTTCCTTTTCTTGGCCTTCTTGTCATTTTCAGTTTTTATTTTTTTAGGTTTGAATTCAGCGCTGAAACAAAAACACTCTTTGTTATCAGGCCTCAGCGATACAACTTTACTTGCATGGATGACTACAGATGCTCTAACCTAGTGAAACAGACTATAAGTCTATGAACAGAGAACTTACTCGTTATCATCATCATCTCGTTCTCTTTTTAGAGACCTCTCGTGTTTTGGAGAGTGGTAAAAATCATCCTCAGGCTCAGACTTCATATACGGTGGGCTGCCAAAGAAAACGCATTAAAAACAGAAGTTAGATAGCTTCATATGAATGCAGCATCCAGACAGCACTTAAGAGCAAAGTATAGTGCTGACATACCTGGCAAAGCCATTCTCCTTTTCCTTTTTTATTTTCTCATCAAAGGACTTCATCTGAAATGTTTACACAATGGCGGTAAGACAGAAGAGCCTGAAGTGCAAATAACAACTATGCCCACATACATGCAAAATTATAAACTCATACTTCCATTATAAAACCTCTACAGGGTTCAAAACTAATCTGACAGCACCAAATCTAAGTAGATAAACACTGATATCAAGAGTAGTTTGACAGTACAATACATTATTATTTTAAGTAGACAACCCCATTAAGACTGTGCAATATGAAATATACCATAATGACGTTATGTCAATTATGCTGCAAACCAGTCCCTGCCACAGACACAAACCTATGCAAGAATCGCGTGAAAGAATATGGAAAGAGTTTACGAATGAGAAGCAAAAGGAGTTTAAGTGCTCAAGCTAGAGCAAAGTCTAATGTTAGAACAGGCTTTTGCATTGGATGCCATACAAAGACTCATGAAGATAACAGCATCCATTACAACATATCTATAGGGTTTTGTGACTTTAAAGCACTCTATTTAAGGTACACGACGCCCCGCTGAAAACACTTCACCTAAGTTGAACTGCCTCATTTATATTACGAGTGTCGAGCCAAAGTAGTGGAGGAAATCCACAACGTAGCATACTACGCTGCAACAGCAGATGTGTGGACGACTTGAACAACGCATCCCTGCACGAGCTCAATGGTGCACTTCAGAGACTGGACAATCAGCATCCAGCAGTAAGGATAGCTGGAAACATCAGGAAAGCTCTGGGGAAACCTTGGGACTGTGTGGGGTCATCTAGCATTTATCATTATTGATGTCGCCACAAGTCCAATATTTTTTTAGTTTTTGAATTTAAATATTAAAGAGCAACCGCACTCTTTCCATATAGTGATTGTATAAACTATTCACTGAATTTGAAGAAAACGCACTACCTTGTGATTTTGTTAGTGGGATAAGAAATGACTAATAACAGGAAATGAAATTCTGGTCATATCACACAGCTCTCCCTCTTTCATTTATCACATCTTTAAAAAAACAAAAACTATTTTAATCCATAATATTAGTGTATGATTTAGACAACATAATTGCCTAATGTAGCATCACTAAAATTAATTTGTAAATGTTACAATCATGCAGTTCCTTGGCAAGTCACCTTCTCTTCTTTCCTCTTCTCCTTGTGCTTTTCCTTATACTTGTCTGTGCTGCCATCTTTGTGCTTCATCTTTTCCTTCTCCTTATCTCGGTGCTTTTTATCAGAGGAATCCTTGTGATCGCTATAGTGTTAGAAATTCACAACTTAACTTAACCTCATTCAGTTTTCACTATTTAAAGCAATCAAGCATGTCTAGCGAAGCACAAACACACACTATACCTGTTTCCATATTTTGATTTCTCCCGCTCCTTATCCTTCTTGTGGTCCTTATGTTTGTGTTCCTTCTCTTTATATTTGTCTTTATGCTTGTGAGAGTCTGAAAATAAAACTGTATTAAATTTCAAAATAAACAAGACAATGATACAATGACGCACTGAATTAAAACAACCGTCTGCTCACACTGAGGACCAATATGCAAACATGTGAAAGTGTGTTTCAATGCACAAGTAGCAAAAACAGAGTCCTCTCAAGCAGCCAAGAGTGATAATGTCGAAAAAACTACACTTAAATGACAACTTTAACAGTCCACCTGTGACTATTCTCTTAGTAGAAACAAATTACACAGTACAAAAAGGTCTATGTCCCAAATGAATGTCATGCAGGCTGCAAATAGATAATGTATTACACAGCAGCACAGCACCTCCTACTGCCACTATAAGCCGCATGCTTTGAACAATATGAAGCAACTAGCATGTTAAAACATGCAAGAGAACAAAATAGCCTTTTGAGTTTCTTTAATGTGCAAGCCAAGACTGGAATGTAATCCTAAAAGAGAGACAGTTCTCAAAATTAAAGAGCTAACACCCCAACATTGTCATTAACAAATGCCAAATTAAATCTGGTTCTTTTAGAAAAACTGTCCTTAAGTCTAAGGCAAAAGGAGATCTGAGAGCTTCTAGCCCATCTAACCAATGATAATGTCTACATTTCCTAGAGTACAAGACAAAAATGGCACACATGTACCAATCATGAGAAGTTTAATCAGTGACCAAGCCCGTCTCAGAACAGATTCAGATCTTGCTCATTTAGTTTCTTTTAATTCGGATGTCTTTGTTCAGCCATTAATCCAGAGATGAGTTTCATTCTACTCCAATTTATGCCAGATTGCTTAGTGAAATTAAAAGCACTGTTACTAATAAACTACAACGTTGAGCCAATTTAGCCAAGCCTGAAAGTAAAGACTGTGTTAGCTAAGGGTCTGTAAGTACCACAGACAAATGTTGCCCTGGTGCAGAGTAATCAGAAGTGGAATTGTCATAGCTAGGGGTGGGCCATGTCATATCACTCACAATAATACAGCTGAATGGGGGGGTTTGCCTCAGAGAAGAAAAAAAAAATATGTATGTGTCAATTTCATGGCATAACCATGTCACCCAATCACACTTAAGTGGGTCAAGCAGCACAAACTTATTAAAGTTGTGAAGGTGAATGCAGCATTACTGCTGAAGGTTTAGTTCCCAAAAAGAGCAGCTACTTCATTGGTGTGGAATATTTTGGATACAAATGAACAGACACAGAACAGACCACCATAACATGCAAGGAGCGCAAGAAGCCAGTAATATAGAAATGCGGGAAATATCTCTAAATGGTAAATGGCCTGTATTTGTATAGCACTTTTCTAGTCCCTAAGGACCCCAAAGCGCTTTACAGAACCTGTCATCCACCCAGTCACACACTGGTGATGGCAAGCTACATTGTAGCCACAGCCACCCTGGGGCGCACTGACAGAGGCGAGGCTGCCGGACACTGGCGCCACCGGACCCTCTAACCACCACCAGTAGGCAACGGGTGAAGTGTCTTGCCCAAGGACACAACGACCGAGACTGTCCAAGCCGGGGCTCGAACCGGCAACCTTCCGATTACAAGGCGAACTCCCAACTCTTGAGCCACGATCGCCCACGCTCTAACTTATTTCACCATCTCAAGCATCAGCACCCGAGTCTGTACCAGGAGTGTTTGAAAGCCCAGGAGGAAAGCTCTGCAGCTAATGCTACAAAACTAAAACAAAGTAAGCTAGTTCATCATGGAATTGCAGAGTCTCGCCAGTTGTACTCCATATGACCAAAAAAAAAAAAAAAAAACCGATGTCACCATTTGTTTGGCGAAAGTCATGATGCCAATCCAAACGCTGGAAAGGGAAGACTTCATGCAGCTTATTAAGAAGCTAGACTTGTGATACAATCTCCGAAAAGGACATTTTTCCAAGACTGCACTCCCTAAGATTTAAAGATTTTATGTGTTGTAAACTGCACTGTAGATTTTGTTATACCGTTTGTTTTAAACAGACCTTTTCCACTCAAAGAACAGAGGGAGAATTTACTTTTAGTCTTTAAAACTGAAAGTTAATAATTAAAGTTATTGCACTAAAAGTTACCCGTTTAGTATTTTAAGCTTATACAATATTTCAAGGCAATTTGTTATGTTTATGTTGCCAAATGAATAACAAATTTTTCTGTACTTTGTCATACTGTCAAAACACAGTGACATATCGCGATATGTTTGGGCTATATCCCCCCATCCCTAGTCACAGCAGTGTAAATGCCACTTGTAAAGAAATCAACCTTAATAATTTTATATCTTATGAACTTAAAACAGTGCATAGAATGTAATAGAAATATAGCATTTTATTGTCATTGTACATGTACAACAAAATTGTGGGAATCCTTTTACCAGCCACAATTGAACAAAAACTAATTACCTTACAACATTTTTTAAAAAGTGTTTTTTTCCAGTTATCAGTACATTATGGTTAATATTCTGATTTCACACACGTGATTGTAGCATTTAAAAAACAAAAAAGTCCTAAGCTCACTTTAAACTTTGAGACGTTGTTAAGTCCATGTAATATTCAATACTCAAAGTTGCACTGTGATGGGTAATGAAGAGCTTCCAACTTGATTTTGAAACGTGAGTCGACCTAAAAATGATCCACTCTTTACCATAATGTGGGAAAGTAAAGTCCCAGTAGCGACAAAAAAAATAAATAAACGCTTTTAATATCGCGCATTTAAATATAAATAAAAAATAACTACAGTCTCTGGCCTCCACTTGGTTATCTTAATGAAGCACTATGACTTTCCATTTTCCTCCACACAGCCATCTGCACTTCACAGCCTGGGTTCAGCTTGCAACAGTCAGGCCGCTACACCGAAAAAGAAAATGGCGCAGAGACTAAGTCCTCAACCCCCAAACCCTCACTTTCAGGGGAGAAATATGCTGTTAAAAGCTCGCCAACAAAAGATACTAAAACGATAAACTAATAAAACACCTCCAGCTGCGTGGTAATATTGATTCAAATCGTTAAAATAATGTACGGAAAAGCTTTTACAAGACCTCCCTTTTGAACAATAGACGCTTGTGAGTGAGACAGAGGACTTAGTCTCTGGACGCCATTTCTGTCCTCTACAGAGAACTAACGTAATGTTAGATGTGATCAGTTAAGACAGGACAGACTTTGAGAAGAATCCTCCTTTACCTTTGTTAGTTTAATGTGATAAACTTACCATTGACCCGGGAGCCACAGTCAATCTGAAAAAAGGAAGGATGAATGTTAAAATTCGCAGTAGATAAGCTAACTAGCTAGCTAACTAACTTTGAACTTACTGGATGGCAGAGCGAGTTTTTTCGCTACAAGCTAGCACGGTTAGCTTCCTATGCTGAATGGTAATGGCTTAGCGGCCGAAGCCGCTGCGGCTAACACTGGTTACAGCT
>NC_142108.1:8527500-8617500 GCF_056152115.1 Neolamprologus brichardi
ATGATAATATTAATGTTTTCGTATTTAGCACAAATCAATAGTATTATAGTTATTCGCTCACGGTCTGGGTTTCTGGCCCAGCGTTTCTGACTTTATTCTAAAGTTTTTGAGTTTCTTATGTTTGGTGGTGGGTTAGCTGACTTTGGCATAACGTTATTAACATCGTTTTAAGGAATTTATGTTAGGGCTGTATATTACCACGTTTGTATTTTCATGCCATGTTTCCTGTTTTATTTTGAAAGAGTCTGTTGTGTTCAGTTCATTAATCTCACTTCCCTGTTGTGTCAATAGAATCATTTGTGCGAGCTACTACCCTGCTGTCCCTCCATCCTGTCTCAACCTCCAACAGGAAAATAGAAGTCCTCATATGGTAGGACCAGTAATTATAATGTGTGTTACATTGTTCTCATATTGTTTTAAGCTGTGAAGGAAAATGAGTGTGTTTAAGTAGAAGTCCTCATATGGTAGGACCAGTGATTGTAGTGTGTGTGTTACACTGTCCTCATATTGTTGGGTAGCAGAACTGTACAGTGTTAAGTTTCTATAGAATCTGGTATAAGGAAGTCAGATCCTTCTGTAATAATGTTCACTCATACAAATATGAACTGTAGTTAATTATCTAGTCGGGATTTACAGTATAGAATGTTTCTGACATTATATTGTTGTCTTTTGTTGCAGACACCAAGTGCTGAGGTCCTGTCTCAACCTTGTACAGACCAATTGGTGAGTGACATACCCACTTTATTCTTCCAACAGGTTACACATTATTTTTTTGTATTTGGTATCAAGTATATGTGTCAGTTGGGCCTAGTGCATAAATGAAATGCACTTTGATTGTATTAAAACAATCAGTTTGAGTCAAAGTTAACCAAAATCAACATTAGCATTAGGAGAAAGTAATTGTCTATACCATTTGTTAGTCCAAACTTTCCCTTAAAGCATCAGCTTGATCTTTATTCTGACTACATTTGATATTTTTGTCCTTTTACACATGTTTTTGTCCATTTAACCTCCCACTGATCAGTTTACATGATTTAATTTCTGGGGAAATAGATGGCTTTACATCAGTGTTGGGTTTAGAGCTTTTATTGACAACAGCAGGAGAAGTAAGAAGTCAGGAACATGAACTCTACATGTGTTCAGTCGTCATGTCCTCATATTGTTTTAAGCTTTGAAGGACATGAGTGTGTTTAAGTAGAAGTCCTCATATGGTAGGACCAGTGATTGTAGTGTGTGTGTTACATTGTCCTCATATTGTTGGGTAGCAGAACTGTACAGTGTTAAGTTTCTATAGAATCTGGTATAAGGAAGTCAGATCCTTCTGTAATAATGTTCACTCATACAAATATGATCTGTAGTTAATTATCTAGTCGGGATTTACAGTACAGAATGTTTCTGACGTTATATTGTTGTCTTTTGTTGTAGACACCAAGTGCTGAGGTCCTGTCTCAACCTCCTTCAGACCAATTGGTGAGTGACATACCCACTTCATTCTTCCAACAGGTTACACATTATTTTTTTGTATTTGGTATCAAGTATATGTGTCAGTTGGGCCTAGTGCATAAATGAAATGCACTTTGATTGTATTAAAACAATCAGTTTGAGTCAAAGTTAACCAAAATCAACATTAGCATTAGGAGAAAGTAATTGTCTATACCATTTGTTAGTCCAAACTTTCCCTTAAAGCATCAGCTTGATCTTTATTCTGACTACATTTGATATTTTTGTCCTTTTACACATGTTTTTGTCCATTTAACCTCCCGCTGATCAGTTTACATGATTTAATTTCTGGGGAAATAGATGGCTTTACATCAGTGTTGGGTTTAGAGCTTTTATTGACAACAGCAGGAGAAGTAAGAAGTCAGGAACATGAACTCTACATGTGTTCAGTCGTCATGTCCTCATATTGTTTTAAGCTGTGAAGGACATGAGTGTGTTTCAGTTGCCTTCCTCGTGTGGTGGGACCAGTGATTGTAATGTGTGTTACATTGTCCTCATATTGTTTTAAGCTGTGAAGGACATAAGTGTGTTTAAGTAGAAGTCCTCATATGGTAGGACCAGTGATTGTAGTGTGTGTGTTACACTGTCCTCATATTGTTGGGTAGCGCAACTGTACAGTGTTAAGTTTCTATAGAATCTGGTATAAGGAAGTCAGATCCTTCTGTAATAATGTTCACTCATACAAATATGATCTGTAGTTAATTATCTAGTCGGGATTTACAGTACAGAATGTTTCTGACGTTATATTGTTGTCTTTTGTTGCAGACACCAAGTGCTGAGGTCCTGTCTCAACCTCCTTCAGACCAATTGGTGAGTGACATACCCACTTCATTCTTCCAACAGGTTACACATTATTTTTTTGTATTTGGTATCAAGTATATGTGTCAGTTGGGCCTAGTGCATAAATGAAATGCACTTTGATTGTATTAAAACAATCAGTTTGAGTCAAAGTTAACCAAAATCAACATTAGCATTAGGAGAAAGTAATTGTCTATACCATTTGTTAGTCCAAACTTTCCCTTAAAGCATCAGCTTGATCTTTATTCTGACTACATTTGATATTTTTGTCCTTTTACACATGTTTTTGTCCATTTAACCTCCCGCTGATCAGTTTACATGATTTAATTTCTGGGGAAATAGATGGCTTTACATCAGTGTTGGGTTTAGAGCTTTTATTGACAACAGCAGGAGAAGTAAGAAGTCAGGAACATGAACTCTACATGTGTTCAGTCGTCATGTCCTCATATTGTTTTAAGCTGTGAAGGACATGAGTGTGTTTCAGTTGCCTTCCTCGTGTGGTGGGACCAGTGATTGTAATGTGTGTTACATTGTCCTCATATTGTTTTAAGCTGTGAAGGACATAAGTGTGTTTAAGTAGAAGTCCTCATATGGTAGGACCAGTGATTGTAGTGTGTGTGTTACACTGTCCTCATATTGTTGGGTAGCGCAACTGTACAGTGTTAAGTTTCTATAGAATCTGGTATAAGGAAGTCAGATCCTTCTGTAATAATGTTCACTCATACAAATATGATCTGTAGTTAATTATCTAGTCGGGATTTACAGTACAGAATGTTTCTGACATTATATTGTTGTCTTTTGTTGCAGACACCAAGTGCTGAGGTCCTGTCTCAACCTCCTTCAGACCAATTGGTGAGTGACATACCCACTTCATTCTTCCAACAGGTTACACATTATTTTTTTGTATTTGGTATCAAGTATATGTGTCAGTTGGGCCTAGTGCATAAATGAAATGCACTTTGATTGTATTAAAACAATCAGTTTGAGTCAAAGTTAACCAAAATCAACATTAGCATTAGGAGAAAGTAATTGTCTATACCATTTGTTAGTCCAAACTTTCCCTTAAAGCATCAGCTTGATCTTTATTCTGACTACATTTGATATTTTTGTCCTTTTACACATGTTTTTGTCCATTTAACCTCCCACTGATCAGTTTACATGATTTAATTTCTGGGGAAATAGATGGCTTTACATCAGTGTTGGGTTTAGAGCTTTTATTGACAACAGCAGGAGAAGTAAGAAGTCAGGAACATGAACTCTACATGTGTTCAGTCGTCATGTCCTCATATTGTTTTAAGCTTTGAAGGACATGAGTGTGTTTAAGTAGAAGTCCTCATATGGTAGGACCAGTGATTGTAGTGTGTGTGTTACATTGTCCTCATATTGTTGGGTAGCAGAACTGTACAGTGTTAAGTTTCTATAGAATCTGGTATAAGGAAGTCAGATCCTTCTGTAATAATGTTCACTCATACAAATATGATCTGTAGTTAATTATCTAGTCGGGATTTACAGTACAGAATGTTTCTGACGTTATATTGTTGTCTTTTGTTGCAGACACCAAGTGCTGAGGTCCTGTCTCAACCTCCTTCAGACCAATTGGTGAGTGACATACCCACTTCATTCTTCCAACAGGTTACACATTATTTTTTTGTATTTGGTATCAAGTATATGTGTCAGTTGGGCCTAGTGCATAAATGAAATGCACTTTGATTGTATTAAAACAATCAGTTTGAGTCAAAGTTAACCAAAATCAACATTAGTATTAGGAGAAAGTAATTGTCTATACCATTTGTTAGTCCAAACTTTCCCTTAAAGCATCAGCTTGATCTTTATTCTGACTACATTTGATATTTTTGTCCTTTTACACATGTTTTTGTCTATTTAACCTCCCGCTGATCAGTTTACATGATTTAATTTCTGGGGAAATAGATGGCTTTACATCAGTGTTGGGTTTAGAGCTTTTATTGACAACAGCAGGAGAAGTAAGAAGTCAGGAACATGAACTCTACATGTGTTCAGTCGTCATGTCCTCATATTGTTTTAAGCTGTGAAGGACATGAGTGTGTTTCAGTTGCCTTCCTCATGTGGTGGGACCAGTGATTGTAATGTGTGTTACATTGTCCTCATATTGTTTTAAGCTGTGAAGGACATGAGTGTGTTTAAGTAGAAGTCCTCATATGGTAGGACCAGTGATTGTAGTGTGTGTGTTACACTGTCCTCATATTGTTGGGTAGCAGAACTGTACAGTGTTAAGTTTCTATAGAATCTGGTATAAGGAAGTCAGATCCTTCTGTAATAATGTTCACTCATACAAATATGATCTGTAGTTAATTATCTAGTCGGGATTTACAGTACAGAATGTTTCTGACATTATATTGTTGTCTTTTGTTGCAGACACCAAGTGCTGAGGTCCTGTCTCAACCTCCTTCAGACCAATTGGTGAGTGACCAGTGTTGGGGAGTAACGGAATACATGTACCGCCGTTACGTATTTAAAATACAAAATATGAGTAACTGTATTCCGTTACAGGTACCGTTTAAAAAGGTGGTATTTAGAATACAGTTACTTTGTTGAAATAAATGGATTACACGGCGGTACTTCCCTGTTTCATATTGTGGCGGGTCAGGACTGTTTGGGTTTTGTTTGACAGCTACGTTCTGTTGTTCCAGGTGGCAGCGTTACGGTTGCCATGGTTACAGGGTGACGCTCTCGCTCTGCGTGTTTCCTGGGTGAGAGAGCGCCTGTTGTTGTTGTGCTAAGCTAATAGGCAGAATGCTACAGGTATAGCTCTAAAGAATGTAGCATCATAGGCAGTGTAGTCCGTGCTGCAGGGAGAATGGACTGCCTTACACGTTATGTGTCTGTGAGCGAGGGAGGGAGAGAAAGGAAAAGTACGAGCTGTCATCGAGCAAAAACGGGAGCTGGAAGCATGTAAATATAATAATAACCACTGCAGCCAAGAAGAGTGCCTGACGAGCCCAGTTGTAAGTAAGCTATTAAGACTCGACTGTACACCGTGTTCATGTTTTCCTCTGAAACAATAAGTCCCGTTGCAGCAGCCTTTCAACGCCTCTCTCTGTCTCTCGCTAGCAAGGTTGACCCAGACAACAAAGTAAAGCTAGTTTTCGGCTACGAGCCCGACACGAACCCACCGTATTACCCAGAGGTCCCTTTACTACGGTTCGGAGCCGCGGACTTTCAGTAACAGTAATAAATCACAGCAATAGTACATTCATGTAGTTGTAAACAGCATGATAATATATTAAGTAATCCAAAGTATTCAGAATACGTTACTCTCATTGAGTAACGTAACGGAATACGTTACAGAATACATTTTGGGGCATGTATTCTGTATTCTGTAATGGAATACATTTTAAAAGTAACCTTCCCAACACTGTGAGTGACATACCCACTTCATTCTTCCAACAGGTTACACATTATTTTTTTGTATTTGGTTTCAAGTATAGGTGTCAGTTGGGCCTAGTGCATAAATGAAATGCACTTTGATTGTATTAAAACAATCAGTTTGAGTCAAAGTTAACCAAAATCAACATTAGCATTAGGAGAAAGTAATTGTCTATACCATATGTTAGTCCAGACTTTCCCTTAAAGCATCAGCTTGATCTTTATTCTGACTACATTTGATATTTTTGTCCTTTTACACATGTTTTTTTCCATTTAACCTCCCACTGATCAGTTTACATGATTTAACTTCTGGGGAAACAGATGGCTTTACATCAGTGTTGGGTTTAGAGCTTTTATTGACAACAGCAGGAGAAGTAAGAAGTCAGGAACATGAACTCTACATGTGTTCAGTCGTCATGTCCTCATATTGTTTTAAGCTGTGAAGGACATGAGTGTGTTTAAGTAGAAGTCCTCATATGGTAGGACCAGTGATTGTAGTGTGTGTGTTACATTGTCCTCATATTGTTTTAAGCTGTGAAGGACATGAGGACATGGGCCCTCTGACCACCACCAGTAGGCAACGGGTGAAGTGTCTTGCCCAAGGACACAATGACCAAGACTGTCGGAGCCGGGGCTCGAACCGGCAACCTTCCGATTACAACTCTTGAGCCCCTTAGCCCCTTAATTTTAGAATTACACACTGCCCAACGCTGACTTTTCCTACAATGCAGAGAAAAAAGCAAACAGACCTATTGCATGCATTGATTCTCATATTTCACTGTTACTTTTCAAAGGCTCAAGGACCAAGTATTCTGGGGTTCCAAGCCACACGCTTTACTCAGCTGCCCTGGACAACATGAAGGGCACCTCTGCCTCAATCACCCTGGACAACAAAAACATTAGCAACACTTCACCAAGAAGGGGTAAACGCACCCAAATACAAAATGTTTTAGCTGAATATACTTGTGATCAAAGGACAAGTTTATTGTTTTCAGACATGACACTATTGAGAGCTTTTATCATAAATCCTTTCATCTCATTTGATTCCCAGCAGAACACAGCACTTCAAATGGTTCATTCCAAGCATCCTTAAAGGAGCAATAAGCAATATATTTTCACTGCTAGGTGTGCTGTTGTGCACTGCCTGTAAACCAAACCAAAGTCTATGGCTGGAGATCAACACAGAGAGAGGGATTATGACTTCATGCTGTACTCCAGATGTAATTACACCTCTAGTTCTTCACATAGCCATTTTTAATTCCTTCAACCTAAGTATGATGAATTGTGCTTATTGCTCCTTTAAAGTGCTCCAGTAGAAAGCAAGGTTTAAGAACATTTTGCATTCACATTAAGATATTTTCTTTTGTTTCCATTTATGACAGCTGGGAAGGTGAGAATCAAGTGGACAAATGATGAAGTGAAGGTTGCTGAGCGGCACGTTTCACTTCATAACAAGCTGCAAAGTACCAGGTAAAAAGGAATGTGACTGCTGCCTCCAAGCAGAGCCGGCAGCTCTGAAAGGCAGAGACTGGGTTCTCATAAGGTACTACATCCACAACAGGATCATAGCATTAAAAGAAAGATGCAAGAAAAAAAGAAACAAGCAAGAGAGATACTTTGTTACTTCCACAGTAATGTCAGTATTGCAGTTTTCTGTATTGCATTGTTCTTACTCATAAATCTGTGTTTTATGCTGGGTGCTTTTTGCAATTAAATGATAAGAAAGGCAGATAATGTTCCACGTTTTTATTCACATGAACATTCACTACAAAATGAATTAATGCATTACAATATTAAGACTTAAAAAGTAGACTGACCACATTTGACCTATGTCTTCTTTTAAGTCTCTACACAGCTCAGATTTACTGTTTTATTAACACATAAATGTCTGATATTTCTGTCAGAAGTTACCCGACTGGTGAGCATTACTATTGTGCATCCATGCCTATTATACTGTAATCTCAAAAGGAGCCAAGCTAAAAATACAGAACCTACCCTTACCTGGTCCTTATAAGTCATGTATACTTGAAAATTATGTGTTTCCATGGGCTTCACAATTCACCTAAACATGAAATATCAGTGTGTGACCTTATGGTACTCATAAGTCACATAAACCTGACAGTGTCCTCACAAGTAGCAGTAAATTCAGGTTTGACCAAAATTTAGCCCTAGCCAAAATCTCAACAGATGGGCGTGTTCCTGGAAGCATGGGTCAAACCTTTTGTGATTCCCATGCCTCTAGGACCTTCGGAAAGGCACGTTCCCATTTGTCACATTTTTGTCATACGTGCTGATATATCACGAAAACACGTATGCGTGTGTGTGTGTGTGTGTGTGTGTGTGTGTGTGTGTGTGTGTGTGTGTGTGTGTGTGTGTGTGTGTGTGTGTGTGTGTGTGTGTGTGTGTGTGTGTGTGTGTGTGTGTGTGTGTGTGTGTGTGTGTGTGCCTGCCTTTCCTTCTACTGTGTTTAACTAGAAGTTGACTGTGACAGAGTTGGACTAATCCTCAGGCTGCCATCTGTTGTTTGACCTCCTCCTTATCAACACATAACCAGCCTCCACAGGTCCAGTGTGTGTTTGTGTCCCCATTCCCAGTAATGAGGTGTGTTTGTTTGTGTGTGCAGAGCATGACTGTCAGTCAGCCATCATGAGCCAGACAAGTTAGGAGGGAGCGGGGTGGGGATTGTCATTAGCACAACCTAACACAGGCCTTGTTTGAGGTTAATAGGGTCATGCTCCTGCTAAAGGTACACATGTGGGACTTATTTCAGACCAAAGGTTAGATTGGCAGAGAGGGGAGACCAGTTTTGGTCCGCTTGCCTTGTGGGTATATGTCACGATCATGTTTCAGAATAGTTCCACTTACGGATGTCTGCATGCATTGCAGATCCAAGAAGCTGATTGAAATTCATTCTACTCATTCTAAGACCAGCCTGAAGAAATGAGAAGTGAATTCATTATTTTTTGTCATTTGTTGTTCCAGCCTTGAAACTCCTTTGTGTTGATTTCCATTTGAAATAAAAGTCTAGACAAGTTTTTTTCCCCCTTTTTTCGCTTTGTGTCCCATTTAAAGCTTAATTGTGTTTGTGAAATATTTTTGTACCTTCCATTACAGACATGTTAACATTAGCAAAAGTAAATGTCACAGTCGGTGAAGGTTTATTTATAAAAACTATGTTATCAGAGGCGATGTCATCGCTGTGAAGTCTAAAGGGTGTGGAATCATTCGCGATGTCACAAATCAAACGTATAACTCTACAACAGATGATATTAGGCAGTGGCCCTCGGTGAGCTATGGAGGGATCTTCTACTGTATGTATAACAAACCTATTGTATGTGTTGTGTTTGGGACGCTAACTCTGCCGTCTTGATGTTACCCTAATTACAGCAACTAACGTCTTTTTTTCCCAAATATATATTGCTACAGGTTTTTGATTAAGTTCATTTGTCTGGCGCCAACAGCCCCTTGAGAGTCTTGGCCCACTAATCTTGGCTAACAAACCAGTTCTAATCTATCTAGCATTATCATAGCTTCACCACAGTAAGCTAGGCAGCTGCATACTAGCCACTGTGAGACTTGCTATGGTTCACCGAAATCTTTCACGCTGGAAACAAAGTCCCATCTGTTTATTCTTGTTTTAATTGCCGTTTTATTGGTTCTTGAACTTCTGACAGAGAGTTGATGAGATTAAAACTTCTCTTGTTTACAATGTAAATTCTAGTGCAGAGCCTGATCAAAACATTGCTGTGTGAAATAGGACATTGGGCCTTTTGCTGCTATTTATGGTTCTCTCTTCGCCTCGGCTTTCTTTCACTGTTTGTGAGCAGAGAGTTGTTCAAAGGGACACAATAGGAAAAGGAAACTATAACCAAAATATGAGACCTGCTCATCCAGACAACTTTAAACTTGACGCTTGACTTTTTAGCTACCCAGCAATAGAGCAGATGAAGAACTCTAGCTGAAACTCAGAACACACACACACAGCTTTTTTCTTCTTCTTTTTTTTTTGCTATTGCCAGCAGCCCTGTTGCTTAGCACCAGCCTTGTCCAGAAGTAATAAAATCAACCTACAATCCTTCTAAAGATCACAAATTAACCCATTTTGTTTAATCTGTACAAAATCATAGTGTAAAACAAATCTAGTTTTTACACGAGGTTGTGAGACCATTCCTTGACTGGGAAAAGTCGCGTGGTCACTGTGGAGTTCTCAGGTGACCAGCAGAGACTATAAGAATTCATCACCCCGCCCCCTTTTTTTTGTAAAATTTATTATCTTTGGGAAGAGTCGGGTAACACGTGTTTCTGTGATTTTCATACTTTGTGCTCAGCTAATTATGTTTAAAGAGAACGATGTTTTCATCGAGAGGAGATAAGGGAGCTGAGAAGTTGGCTGAGCTATGTGGCTCACAAAGAGCAACATCCACACGTAACTTCATATCTTACACACTTGCATGTATGTATATTAAATCTAATATTGATCTCAGTGGGTTTGATGAGGCATGTTTGTTCTTTTTCTTCTCGTCATACTGAAAAATGTGATTTCCTCTCTTCACCTCAGTATATTTTTACGCCCACTCGGCTTCTGTTGTTCTCTCTTTCTCCATTTCTACGTCACGTTCTTTGACTATTCTCAGTGATATTTCTGACAGGCTTTTTGGTGTGAGTCATCCCACTTCACTGCAGTTTTGTCCCTAAATAGGTTTGAATTGCGACAGCGTCAGTCTTTTTTTCCTTTAGGAAGATAGCTTTTAGCTCTGTAATGGTAAAACGGTTGAAGCTGAGTCGTGGTTTGTGGATGAAAGCACAGGATGATGTCCGGAGCTGCTGCGTGGGATGTGCACTGTTGGCTGTTTGAACTTTCTCATTCACAAATTCTTGCCTAATGTCCTATTTTGGTATATGTTTCCATGGGAAGACAGAAATTATTTGAGGCAGAGGATTGTTAAGACCTTTCTTTTTTTCCAGGCTTTGCTTGTCGATATATTAAGGATGACAGAGGTGAAAGTAAAAGATGTGTCCCATTTGTAAAACGCTGAACAGAACATCCTTCCTTCACACGACAGTCGTACACTCCTGGCAAGTGTGGACAGTTCCTCTCAGCATTGTTCAAATCCCAGAGCTGGGGCAGCATCCAAGGCCAGACCTGTTCAACACACTAGACTGTCTAATGATTTGTGCCGTGTCTAATTTGTTCTCCATATGGTGCATACGCATACACACATGCACAGACACATAGACACAGCGAAACCTGTCTGACCTTTGTTCCAGCTCTCCCTTTCCAAACTGCTAATATTATTTGCTCTGCTGTTTGAGAGCTGTTTCTAAGGGAAGGTGCTGGTCAGCTGTCCTGATCAACTAGCATTAATCCACTTGATTGGATTCAATGAGCCACACAGGATTCATTTACCATTCAGACCTGGCTGGAGCTATGTGCAGCGTACAGTAGGAAATTGGAAAGAATTGCGATGTAGTTTGGAATCAAAACAGAGCATCTGTGAATACGTAGCCTTGGCCAAATTACATAGTTACTTTATTAGAGCATCCTCTCTGATTGAATCAACAAAGAGGAGTAGTAGGGGATTTGAGGTGGAATTAATAATGCTTTACTCGAAAACATCAGGGAAACGGGTCAGATCATCCCTGGATGAGCTTGAGAGGGTGCAGCGGCAGGTTAAGCCCTTAAGAGCTTCTTCTTTCTATAAGAAAGAAGAGCGAATGAGGTGGGCAGGAAAAAAATTGTATTAGGATATTTGCTTTGTACCCAGGTGGTGTAAATGGACCTATTGCACCACCAGTACATGTTATTAGTAGAGCAGTTCCTTTTTCTCTCTTATTCTCTCTTTTTTCTTTTGAGCTCCCCTTTTCATTTTTGCATTGATTTACATGTTCATGGTTTCAACCTTTGTAGTGCAAAAACCCCCTCTAACTTTCATTTTAGCTAATGAGTGCTGAATTTGAATGGGGGTATTTTTTGTGATGAGGAAACCTTCTCAGGTGAAATTTGCAATGCAAGTGGCATGGATAGTATCATTAGGAAAAATAGGGCAGCAAGGCACATTTGGATTATTTTTTGGTTTGAAGAAGTTCCTTTCTTCTACAATTATAACACAAAGACAAATGTGTGTCTTTTTTTTTACCAGTTAGGAAGTTTTTTTGCAGTCTGACTTTACCAAACTTTTTAGTTTGAGTGAAGAGCAATTAAACTGCAAAGATGTTATAAAAATGTACCACTGTAAATGTACAATGAAATTGTGGGTGCTCCACACCAACTGTGCTGGAATAAAATATAAATGGTCGACAGCAGGAATACATAGCATGCAGGAGAAATATATACAGTGAAGAGGGATGTATACAAAACGAGAGAAATGTATACAAAAGTGACATAAATTTTGTCATCAGGCAGCGAGAGCGGATGTCTGTGTGCCTGTTTTCCAGTCTTGAATGAAAAATCGACGATACCCATGATGCTTCATTTGGGTACAGCTGTTATTTACTTTCAAATGCTCTGAAAAAGCTGATGTTTCTGCTGCTGGGTTCTTTCTGTCCTTCATATTCTAGTTAGATTTTTAAGGTTTCTAAGCCTTGATCAATAAGTTTATTAAAAGATAATGACTATCATTATTTGTGAGACTGATACAATTACTGCTGCTCTTTTCTTTGTTCTGTTATCCAATTTTCCATTGGAGCTAACCAAGCATCCAATTGAAGCCAGTTCTTTAAATTAAGCAATTACATCTCGCTTTATTGCTTGTCACAGAAGAAAATCTTTTTTAATTTACCACCTTATTTTCTTGTGGCGCTCTTCTTTTAGGTTTTGGTGTTTCAAAAGAAATACCTCATGGTGGCTGTCTATAGCCTGGTAAAGCTGCTCTCTTTTGGTTTTGCTAACTACTTCTGAAGTGTTTTTGCATATTTAGAAACCAAAACAAAACATAAACAAACATTAGATGATTATTTCTCTGAAGTGATTATCTTATATTCCATTGCTGCACGAGTGTTCTCAGTCTTTCTTCCTTAAGAAACGGCTCTGTTCAATACACAGCTGACACAAAGCAGTGTGCAAGATGGCACCACTCCAAATTACTGGTGGGTCTTTCTGGCCATTTGTATTTTTTCTATGTCCGAGGCTGGCTGGGGCGGGCTGGTAGCTGACAGCAGATGATCCCTTTTTTAATGAGATTTTTTTTCCCCCTCCCCTCTCTGTCTCGCTTCATGGCGCCACAAGGGAATCATCTTAGTCAGACAGAAGCCCTGAACCATGAACAGAAAAGCCTGGACACAGATAGGACACCAGCAGACAGGCAGGAAGAACGGGAAGGATAAAAGGAAGGATGGAGGGAAACCTTGGGAGGGGGAGAGGGAAAGCAGAAATTATAGTTATTGTTATATATTAACAGACAGTTCCCCTGACTAGTTATCAAGTCAGTTGAGATTCTGATGTGTATTTGATATGAATGAGTTCAGACTTGAATTAGCTTTAGGTGACAGATTAGGCCAAGCCACGGTTTGCTTTTTAACTTTAGATTGAATAGATGCTGTTTTCAAGGACACAATCTATTTCTCATAATGACTATGCATAACTGATGTCTTTTATGTCAGTACTTAGTAATTTTCACAGTATGTCATTTATGCTACATTTGAGACATGGGCCTTATCAAGAACATTATTCAGGTTCTAAAATCTGAAAACATTTTCATCCAAATATTAGATTTACAACTCTCTAGAAACCTCAAGCCAGCCTGGAGTCAGAGTGACAGGCTCTTTGAGGATAATACTATACTCTGAGGTCTATAAGATTTGATGGGGCCTAAATAATCAAGACTTTCCATGTGAGAAGGATTTAGACTTCTGGTTAGACACCATATTTCAGAGATTTTTAGGGTGAAATATAATGACTTTTTTTGCCTGCCTGTATCGAAATGTTTTGTGTCATCTGTCTTAATAGATCATTAACTCTGGGTATCATCGGCACATCAATTAAAATGTTTGGATGTTTTCTAATAATATGGAATGATGCATAATGCAAAAATATATTTGTACCAGCTCAAAAGCCCGTGGAACTCCATGTTTACAGCAAGACGGGCTCCTGACTTCATATTTCAAATTCAAATTCAAATTTTATTTGTCACACACACACACAACCATACACAGTATGACATGGGGGTGAAATGCTTGTAGCTGTACAATGCCCGACCATTAAATGACAGAAAGAAGTTTTGCAGTATTAGTCATACAATTTACAGGTTACTACAAAATTTACAAATTAACTTAGAAATTTACAGTAAAAAAATGTGCAAATAGCAGAAAGAGATTATAAAGATTTTAAATTATAGGAAATGTGTGGTGGTGCGTGTGATAATGTGATGTGTGTGAGAGTCCAGTCTTATAGTGGTGTGTGTGGGAGAGTCCAGTCCTACACCTGGTTCAGGGCCCGAATAGCCTGGGAGAAGAAGCTCCTCCTCATTCTCTCTGTTTTGGCCTTAAGGGAGCGGAAGCGCTTCCCAGACCTCAACAGTGAGAAGAGTAGGAGTAGAAGTTCTTGAGCACCTTCAGTGGCAGATGGAAGTCTCTAAGTCTTCTGAGGAAGAAGAGACACTGATGGGCTTTCTTAACCAGGGTGTTGATGTGACAGGACCATGACAGGTCCTGAGTGATGTGGACACCCAGGTATCGGAAACTGTCCACTCTCTCCACTGGCGTGCCACTGATGATGAGGGGTTTGTCATTCCTCGCCTGCTTTGTAGTGAAGTCCACAATCAGCTCCTTAGTCTTGCTAATGTTTAGGAGGAGGTTATTCTCCTGGCACCAGTTCTCCAGGTTCCTAATCTCCTCCAGGTAGGCCGTCTCGATGTTGTCGGAGATCGGGCCTACAACAACAGTGTCGTCAGCAAACTTGACAATGGAGGTGGTGTCTGATGTGGGTACACAGTCATAAGTGTACAGTGAGTACAGCAGGGGGCTTAAAACACAGCCCTGAGGCACTCCAGTGCTGAGTGAGATGGAGGTGGAGACTTGTTTTCCCACCCTCACTCTCACCCTCAATATTTACATTATATTTACACAAAAAATGAAATTTGCTACATCTTAAAGATGGCTTAGTTTTACAGAGGGCTTTGACATAGAGCAACAGGCCAAACGAAGATCTTCTAAATGAGTGCAATACCATTTCCTTCCATACTCACAAATTATCTGCTTTAATGCATGCCATTTGTGATTTGTACCAAGGAGTCACCAGACAGTCACCTCTCAATTTTTTTTTTCCCCCCCCCCAAGAGGAGCTACAGAGTCCAGCACTGTACGTAGTGAGGGTGTAACACTACTAACAAGACAATTGGCCTCTGTGGGAGTGAAGTTTAGGTAGTTGCTTTTAGGGCTGTGCGATATGACCAAAATCTCATATCCCATAAGAATTCTATCGTCCTGATAACGATAAAAATCACAAAAATTTAACATTTCCTGTAAATTCTGTGAATCTCGGGCAGCTCGACTTGCGTGAAGTGTTTCCAGCTGCGCGTCCTTCACCAGGAGTCGAGTGTTTTAACCGATGCATGAAACGATACATTTTTAGACATAAGTTGTATTTATTACACTGTGTGCTGCGGGTTGCCTGTTCTAACGTTTGAGTCTAAGGTTTATTTTTTTTAGCACCTAACGGCTCTTTTTTACTTCTCATCCGTAAATAATCTGCTCTTTCACGTGATTCAGTTTATTTTGAAAAGTCTCAACAGGATCTTGAGCTTTATTGTGAAAGGATATGTGGAACATAAACAAGCGGACACGCGATGGTGTTACCGTCGTTGTTGCTAACCACAACGCATAAAAACAGGCGCTTGTCCGTCAGTAGTGTGGTTATATTACATATAAGAGAGAACTTTAAGAAATTAATATAGCCACTACAGTGACCATCAGAACAATGAAAAAATATTGCCGGAAACAGTTTATTTTGCGACACCACGAAACAAATGATAGCGTAAAATGAAACATAGACGTTTTTATATCGTCATCCGATATATATTGTTATATCGAACAGCCCTAGTTGCATTGCATTGTGTTGGCACATGGTGTTAACAAGATAACTTAAGCACTACTTTAAATTTCGTTACAGTACCTTCAGAAAGACATCTAGTGTAATTACATAGTTGAGTGTTTAGTTCTTCGCTATTTTAAAATTAAATGTTAAAAGATGTGTTAGAGTTAGGGGGTTTGAGGACATCAGATGCTGCTGGACCGGTCACCCAAAGGAGTGGCGCTCAGATGTACCAACCAACTGTTACAATCACCATTTGAGTAGCAAGAGGAAGATTGGCCATGTGGTGTAAACCATAAGATCCACTCACCCATCCATTAATCATCTGTTTTGTTAGTTTACAGTTAATGTGTCCGGACCGTATTTGCATACATTCATTACATTTAGTCTAGTGGAAAACCAGAGCACAATCTACTCTTGTACATTATGTTAGATTTTACACATACAGGGAGAAAATTGAGTTTTTTTATTTAATGCTGCTGTAATTATATTAATTTTGTGTGATGGGGAAGACTTTTGAAATAATCAAAGTGGCATTGCTCTAAGGATATGGAGTGTTATTTGATCTGTTGATCAGGTTTGTCCACTAGTTTGGTTTAGTCTAAAATATTTTTAAAACTCTTGAATGGGTTTGCCACAGAACTATGAAGACATGCATAGGGTCCACAGACAACGTAGCTTAAAGAATTAGCTGAACTTTGTACGTTTTTGAAAACCTAGTTTTATGATTAAAATGTCTACCTCAGTTGTGCTTTAGTAGTGTCAAATATCAAATGTTAGCATAGCATGCTAATACCCCTAATTGAAACTATGGTTATACTCTGTTATTGATATGGACAGCTGGATACCCAATAGTCAACTTGGCGTTTTTGCTTTACTTCTTTGATGTCTGGTTGACGTCCAGCACTTGATATGCAATGCGTCGTTGGTGAGCTGTGAAGTAAAATTTTCCACGATCCAATCTGCGTGGTCCCAAAAAACAGGGAGACACACAGACGTATGCTCTCACTGACTGATGATGAAGTTTGCATCATTTGAACTTGAGCCGACTGTAGCTGAGCTGCGGCATGATATGGAAATATAATCAAGCCTTAAGATAGTGATTATCCTAAACAGCAGACGTGCAAAACAATTTTTATGTGACTATGATGTTGGCAAATCACGACTTGTCTCAAAGCACTGTGATGGACTGTTTTTTGTTTTGCTCTACGTTTATAACTTCACATATGTTTAGCAGGCTGCATCGCAAAATGACTTTAAATATGCTGTACTTACAGATGTATCTCAGACTGCACATCAATCTTATTTTAATAATGTTTCATCAGCATTTTTAGAAAACATTTACAACCAGATTTCATGGGTTTCGTCTAATTAGTGAGTTACTATAATTGGCACTAGTTTATGTTAACACCAGATGTATCGGGGTCATTTATCTGCTCGTTAATCTACCAATTTATCTAATCACCATCTAGCCATACTGCCAGCTACCTCCCCTCTTTTCTTTATGACTAATGACTTCTGCACAGCACCAACAAATCATAATGAGCCCATCTGACAACCTTTATGGTGCATTTTAGCCTGAAAGCAAAGACACAATGGGAAGTCTTAATGGAAAAGCGAGTTCACCACCAATTACTTCCTTTATTGTTTAGGAGAGAAAATCTTGATGGTAGAAGAAATGAAGGAGAGGAAAAGTAGAGTCAAAGATCTTGTGAATGTTTAATGCACAATGCTGTGGTAACCACATCCTCACCATTGTTCAGTGGGATTGTCTGTGTGCATGCATTGTAGCATGTGGGGTCTGATATTATGCTGCCTGCTGCTTCTAAAAGGCTTTCCCGATCATTCCTTTGTTCCTTGTTTTTTTCTCTCTTTCTCTGGTTCCTCCCTTGCTTGCTGTTTTAGTGTGGCGTCCTCAGAGAGAGGTTGATATATGACATCTGTTTGATGAAAATTGGACTGCGAACATCCCATGTGGCAGATGGAAACGCATCTCCAGTATTTCTCGATGCGTTGTGCATCTGGGTTGAAAAATGAGACTTTAGAGAGGGGAAAGAAGAGGTTTTCTAAAATGACTCCCTCAACCATCGACAATCCCAGACAGAGTAAGAAAGAGAAGATGGAGAAGGTCGGGGAAATATGAAAACGGCAAATGAGGCAGAATTCATTGAGGAAAAGCAGGAAAAGTAAGGCTATAAAACAGAGGAAAACCAACACCAGGCCTCGTTAAACAGGCCGTTACCATGAAGCTTATTGTCCTGTCTCCATCTGCGTTTAAGACTATCTTAGGACCGTCTTTACTTTGAATGCATTTCCTGTCTAAATGTACATCCACTCATAAAGTACAGGAATTAGGCACTTTAACAGCTTTATGTTAAATCCATTAATGAGGAGGGATGTCCTTTGTCACAGTGAAGTTGTTCACCCTTTTTACTCAGTCTTCTTACTAAGTGTCAGAATAGAGGATGTTCACTGATGGGACAAGTAGCTTAGCTTCCTCACACAGATGCTGATATGACACATGGTTGACTGGAGCTGCATCAGCCGAAAACGTGCTTCAGTTACTGCTTGGGGAATTTGACATTGTGCTTCTTACCTCCCCCCCTCAAAGGATTTCATTTTATTACAACACATTACATCCTGTTAGTTAGAAAAACAGTGTCAGCTCTAGAACAATTTTTCTTGCACTAGAGCGAAATGATGAATTCAACAAGCAAGAAACACGAGAAGTCACATGATCATGCAAGCTGAAGTTTATTATTTGTGATCTATAACTCAATGCAGTAGAGATATTAAAATAGCCTGAGCAATAGCATGACTGTCTTGACGGGCTTTATTATAATCCAAGCAAGAGGTTTTTTGAGATAATTCAGCATTGAAGTGTTGTTCACGTGAAACGTATTCATTCCTAAAAGGAAAAAAAAAATGGAAATGTGACACACACTGCATTTAGAAAAGCTTCAAATTAATCTTTGTTCTGACAAATGGCTTGGAGGCAGACTTTAAGTGGGAATGTTAAGGTTTTTGTCTGCTTTGTTACAATTAGGGAGTGATCGGCCATTTGCCGCTGCTGTCTTATTTTCCATTTCATTTCCCTGTCTTAAACCCCCACCTTGCAGCACTCATCCTTAAACTGTGACTACATTATGCATGGACCAGAAAGTGTATCATAGTAGATATGAAATATGCATGAGCTTTTGTGCAATGATGCCCCTCCCCGTCCCTTGATTTATCCCCCAAAAGGAAGGAATCATTTGGTGTTGTCTGATTCATTTAAGGGCTAGGATCACTGAATTCTTGTGGGGAGGGGGTGAGAGGTGTCTGGTTATTTGTGGTATTTTCTTCAAATGGCGATCGAAATGAAAAGAATGATGGTGGTGATAGGGACAGAGACAGGAGTACAGGATGAAAGCGCAGAAAGAAAATGGATATGGACTTAAAGGTCAGACTTGAGGCTGAAAGAAGGAACAAGGAAACGGACGAGTGAAGTAGGATAGAGAGACAAAAGCAAGTGTGACACATCAACGGAAGATCAACAGAAGGAGTCTTCTGGGGACTGTCAATAGAAGCAATATCAACTGATTGATTGTGTCAGTGTGTCACATGGAGCTGATCTCTAGAGACTGTGTGTGTGTGTGGGTGTGTACGTCCTTGTGCGTATGTGCGTGGCGGGGCTCAGGGCCTCAGCTGTTGTCAGAGCAGAGGGCCACGCGCCTCTTTTGGAAGCACTCCAGAAGTCCCATATTGTGAAGCCACAGTCCCCACAAAGGGAGCGCCTCCATCTTGTGGAAATGTTTTTGCTCCTCCACCCTGTTCTCAATTTCTGATTGCATTTGTTTGGGTGCAGGAGAGAGAGAGAGCATGGAGATGGCTTTTTAATGATACTGGAGCGCAAGGCACATGTTGTGTGTATGGTGAGAGGTTTAACTTGGCAGTGTTATGCTTGGATCTGGTTATTGAGAGGTTTCCACCCAATATTTTACCCCTCTGAGGTCTAAAGTGAGAGAGGGCTCATTTTTTAGGATTTGCATGGCATGCGGCTTTCGGCCACAGTTGTGGCTGTGGTGATAAACAAAGGCATCATCTCTCCCACACAGAACCACAGCTGTGCAGATGAACACGCTGTGCACAGATGACACAAGCACAACTGTCTTGTAGAGAATCTGTTTTAAAATTTGTGGTTCGGTTGAAAGTTTGGTGACTACATCACTCTGACATTATCCAGTAAGTGGTGACTACTTGTGTGCGCATCACCATGACAAATGGAAACACAAACACACAATGATTATACAGCATACATCCTTAATGACTTTAAAAAGAAGAATTGGGTGCACAAGCTTAAATTTATTTTAGCCTTTCTCTGATCTGCACATGCTAAAAAGTATACATACAGTCTTAAGTATACACAGAGATTTGCTCTTTTAATACGTTGTTCTATAAGGTTCTTTAATATGAACAATGAGGCCAAGGCCTATTAACTTATTGTTAGTGATCATGATTGACTACAGCTGGTAGCTTCTTTTTGCAGCGTTAAAATGAGAGCACTCATTGTTTTGATCAGTCTGATCGTCACTGTGTTCCTCTGACTTTCCTTTTGCTCTAAAAAGAAGAATTTTAGGTTCGTATGCTGTAAAGTTCTCTTCGATCCATTTCTAAACAATTACATATTCCAAGATCATAAAACAATGATACACGAGTACAAGTTATTTCGATGTTTCTCCAAATTTCTGGAAGAAGACTCAAGCTGTCACCCTCAGATGAGAGAAAACTGTTTTAAGATATTCAGAAAAAAACAGGAGCCACCAGGACTCACGTCATCCATGAAGTGCTGGAACACCAGCGTGGTTGTCCACAATGAAGTGAGTTTTACATCGCTATGGACGAGGGTATTGTATGGGGTGTTGGCTAAGGCAGAAGCCCCTACTTAAAAATGGACATCTTAAAGCTTGATTAAAATTTGCAGCTTCCCACATAGACGAGCAAATTGCCTTTGGAGAAAAGCTTTATGGTCGGACAATGATAAGATTGCGCTAGCAACAGTGACAAGAGGTATGTTTGGAGGAGTAAAGGTAAGGCTTTCTAACCTAAAAATAGTGTATGGACTGTCAAGCATGGTGGTGGTAGCATCATGCTGCGGCTGTTCTGCCCCAGAGCTGGGGCTGGGGTTGTTTTGCTGCCATTGTGGATGGAATAATGAAGGAGGACTACCTACAAATTCTCCAACTGGATGTTCCTACAGGAGAGTGGTCCCACATACACAAAACTGGTTTTGGAATTGATAAAGCAGGCTTAAGCTTTTGGAATGCTTTTCTAAATTTCCAATCTCAACCGTATTAAAGATTTATGGGCTCAGTTCAAAGGAAACTAACCAGTTTGGATGAACTCCAGAATAATGCCAAAAACTTGTTGATGACTACCAAAAGCATCCAGTCACCTCTAGTGCACCTTGCTAAAGGACATTTAACAAAATTGTTCCTGAACATGCCAATATACATATACCCTTCCATATGTGTATATATATGATCCTTAAGTATATTTTTGTGGATTAGAACTATGTATTCATACATTAAATATGTATCCTGCTTAATCATTCCGCCCTGAAAAAAGAACCAGACATTCTTAAAAGTCTAAAATTACTTTGACATTTATGTTTATGATGAATGTAAACTTTTGTATGTAAAATCTGTAGTTATGGTAAGTTTGAGGGAAATTTTTCACAGTTAGTTTAATTTCCTCAGGACCTCCCTTGAGTTCCCCTGCTGTGCATGGCGGATGCTGTCATAACCCTGACTGGAAACTGATTCACCAAACAAATCATTAAACATTTAACAGATGATACTTTCTGTAACTGGCTTCACCTCCTCAGTCCCCTTCTGCATATTTGATCTGTTTGTAAATCTTCTCTCAGAAGACTCATCTGCTTGGTCACGCAACTTGAAAAGATCCAAAGTTGAAAGTCTTGTCACACTTTTAAAAAACTTAATACAAAACAAGCTATTAACAATGAAATCAACCCTTTATTGAACTGTCTTATATGTCCTTTCTTGTACATTCATGGGAAATATTTGCGTAATGAGATGTATTAAATACACATTTTTGGGAAAGGGTTGGTTTTTTTTAAAAGTTTGGAGGCTGCATTTGAAAGCTAGTATGAGACCAAATGTGTAATTTCAAGCAAACATCGGAAAAATGGTGTTTGAAACATCTGAAGGATCATTTAAATAAATCTCAAAATAATGGTCAATGAATGAACCTCTGCTGCACACTGCAGTTTGCTAATTATATATATATGTATGTATGTATGTGTATGTATATGTATATGTTTTTTAATTAGATCGGATGCAGTAGAAGCTGAAACAGGATCAAATTCTGCTAGAAGCATAGCATGCATCCTGAGAGTTAGACATCTTTAAATAAAAGTCATTTCTCTGCTCATCACTGCAGTGGTGCTTTTGCTTTGGATTGTCCACAATTTTTAGTTACAGAGCAGTTTCCTTGTGTGCTGGAAAATGTGCTGTACCAGAGGAATGACCCACAGAAGCGGAAAAGAACTCAAATTGGTCGTATTTTAAGAGCACAGCGCAACTGGCATTTAGCTACATCACTTCCTTCATTTCCCTTTAAATGAGGGAAATAACTGGGAAACGTTCTTTTGCATCCCCATACATTTCTTAAATTGCTATATAAACCAATTAAAATTTGAATGTGTGTTAATAAATCTCTTTAACTTCTGAAAATTATTTCATCCAGTTCAATGTAGCTAGCCTTTACCACTGCACTGACAGCTGATTTTTGCTTTTGGGGGTAATGTGCTGTTTCCTGTTAGTTTGACTGACAGCTCTATCAAATACTATGAACATGCTATTACCTTGTGTGTACCCGGCTACAAATTGACTGATTGACTGAATAGTTAATATTCAGTCAACTAACTGAAGAGACTACAGAATTCCATTTTAGTGAATTTGCTGTGAATAAATATCTGTGCGTCCACTATTCCCAAGAGATTTCTGATATCCATTGATGGAATAAGATGAACAAATTGAAAGATAAAACGAAAGAGAAGAAGACACGGGGGAAACGAGGTCCCCGGTGAACTTAATGCCTTGATGTCCTTGAGCTCATTCCCATAAGAATGTGTTTCAGAGTGCATGTGCGTCGTAAGCAGGAATTTTCATGGGCTTTACTTGTGCAAGTAAAACAGCTGGATGTTGTGAAATCCAAGCATCACTCTAAGTAGCAGGCTCTCAAGAGCTCAGCGAGGACATTGTTAATTCCTAGAAGACTCTGTTTGCACGAGGTGATGGCTGCTGACTTATTATCGCAGAATAAGACGGCATCTCTCGCCGGTGCTTCTCTCTTTCCTTTCTTACTCCCTTCCTTCCCTTTTATTTCCTCGCTTTTCCATTCCTCTCTCCTCCTCATGTTCCCAGTCCACGTGAAGCACAAACAGATCGGAAACAGCTGTGAAAATTATTCTGTCTAATAAGGGCCAATCTTGGCTTCTCGGTTAGCCTCAGAGTTAAAGAATGGGGGGGGGGGGAGCACCCTGCCTCGAAAATCCCCTCAAAGTTTGTGGTGATGCTTTGACTTTGCTCCCTGTATTTGTGTGTGCGTGTGTGTCTTTCTTTCTCTGCAGGGTTACCCATATGCAATGGATACCAAACATTCTGCCAAAAGGCTGACTGCCAGGCCAGAAAGAAGAAAAGAAAGGGTGCTAACTCCTCTTTCTCATCCTCCTCTCTCCCTCTCTCTCTCCATTTCACTCTCTTGACTGCTCCCAGCAGCACAGTCCATTTATTTTCTTCACTCCTCATCACTCAAGTTTGTATTCTCCTTAAAACAAAGGCACGGCTATTTCGGTCATTATCATCTTCTCTCTCTGTACGGGCCCACTCCATCTTTTCCATCCATATTGTTTTTGCCTAATTGTCAGTTAGTGGTCTTTGGTCTCACCACTCCCCTCAGAGGAAGAAGCAGACGAGCTAAAGAGCAGAATGAGCTGACAACTAGACATCATGAGATGAGTTCACTGCTGAGCTGTGTGGACATACCAGGTCACAAGGCAAATTCCAGGGCTTTTTGTGGCTGCACGCGATAAGCGTGGCCTTGAAAAGTGTCTGGATCACAGCTCACACTCTCTAAGGCTTCACTCGTTTCATTGAGCAAACTTTCTAAGTTGAAACGTGAAATTTTGTATCAGGAAATCTTCTTGCACCTGAGCGTTTCGCGAGATGGCTGAGATTCTGTTCTTGTCGTTCACAGTCATTTTAATGCTGATCAATCTGATTTTAGCATGAAAACTACTTGACTGTTGAAATGGGTACACTGCATTAAACTAGTGGAGTGGGTGCACCTTTTTGGAGTTTCCAAGGATTTTGCATTATTAACTCAAAATGTATCTATGTCTGTAAACGTCTGTGCTAACAGCAGCTCCAAGAGCTACTTGGAATCAAATGATCAAATTAAGGAGATGAGGTCAAAAGAGAAACTTGCATTGGTGGTCCTCCCTATAAATAAAGTTTTTAGTGTCTTCTCAGATTTAAATGATTTGGGAAGGAAATGAAAACCGTGTTCCATGAAATTCTTAAATAAGGCATGTTATTAAAAATATTGATATAATAAAATGGCTCTATTCTATAGAATGATTCAAATTTATTCTAAAGGAATAATCTAAAGTGTCCACTTACTTTTCCAGTCTGATTACTCCGTTTTGCAGACACTGTTTGATCAGTCAGATTGTATGTTTTCCTATCATTGCAAGCTAGATGAAGGGGTCTTGATCAAACTGATTCAGAAAGCTGAGCGTGCCAACTGATTGTATTGTACTTTCTTTTAGTTTAACTTTTTTTCTTCCTCTGCATTTTTTCTGAGCAGCATTCAAGTCTACAATTAGGGCTCAAGAAAACAGCATGTTGCATCTACATAGGTTCTCTGTGGGTACTCCAGCTTCCTCCCATACTCCAAAGATATGGTTAGGATTTAGGTTAGTTAATGACTCTAAATTCTCTCTTAACCTGGCAGCATATTGGTAACATGTCCAGGGTGTACCTGGCCTGTCAACCCATGGCAGCTGGGATAGGCGATGGATGGATAGATGGAGTCTGCAATTACTTTGTTCTATTAGCAGATGTGCCTTGCCCATTTATCTTGTGTGCAAGGCATGTGTCTGTATCTCAGACATCGAAAATAAAAGAAAAAAGTCTCATTTACAGCGCCGTAGAATTACTGCATATACATCCTTACATAAAATTAAGAATCAGTTGTTTTTGGATTTTTGTTTAGTTTTATTTCCTTGTAAAACTAATATTTCTATATTTATTTATTTTTTTACTTTCTGATATCCTCCTTTTTTAAAAAAAAAAATGTTGTATAGATGAGTACTGTGACATATATAGGTCTTTTTAAATTGATAAAACGAAAAATCTTTTATAGCAATAACTTACTGTGTATTGAGAGAACGATGGAATATGAATAACTGCAAATCACACACATAATTGATCTGTACATAATGAGCGTTTGGTACAGCTCTCTGCTACAATGCTGCAGGCTTTCTTCTTAAAACAATCAACTTTTATTTTGCAGTGTTTTTGGCCACCTCAGCTTTGCTCTCTTCATGTCTCTGGCCCTCATTTCCTTGTCTCTGTGGGACTGTGGGGTTGATTGATAACTTCATTTGTTCCTCAAGGGAAGAGGGGGATGAGTCGATGACTTATCCTCACTGTGTGTAGATGGAGGGAAGAGGAGATTTTTTTCCCCTTTCCCTCTCTACATTTTCCTGGACTCACCTCAGGCTCTCTTCACCCACAGCTTCTTTTCAACAATGACAAATGGTCTAATTTTTTAAAAGCATTAGGTCGGTCGTTAGGAAAGTGAGGTGTGAGGGCTTTCTTTTGTCTCAGCAGAGCTCTTGCAGTGTAGCCAGGGGATGCCCTTTTCCTGCTTGTTGCTGCTATTTTCTTCTGCACAAATGGGACCAATTGTGCCTGGCACAGCAGGCTGATTCTCAGAATATTTTGAGCATGATGGGAGGCGTTTGCACCAGATTTGAGTGATGTGGACTGCAGCAGATCAGTTTCCATAGTAGCCAGAAAGAAAACATAAGATGTGGTGATTTAATCTATGTGGATGTTGGCAGAAATTGTGTGTTGTTAAAGCTGGTGACCGTAATCTTGTTATCATAATTGTTCCTGTATGACCGTCTTTTTTGGGGGGTTGTCATGTTTAATCCATGCTTCTGTCTGTGTTTGATGTGTAAATGTAAGGAGAAAACCTGTGCATGTACTCAGGACACAGAACAAGTCTTTGTTGTCAGGTGCCGACAGGAGCCTCCTCTCTTGGCTGCGGTCCTGCTTGTTCTCCTGAAATCCCTGTAGATTTACAGCTGTGAATCTAGCTGTTCCACACTCCTGAGAACAGTAGGTGCACAGTGTGAGCGCCACTGAAGAAGTGATGACATCCTGCCCACATCACAGTTGCTGAGTGTGCCAGAAACCTCAAGCTCACACCGGTGCAGAGAGATCCTGCTTTCCTGTGCTCACTCTCACTGCACCGTTTCTCTTCCTGTATTTATTTGACATATGACTGGCAGGGAGGAATGGGGGTTACCTCCCTTAAGAGTCAGCCATTTTGGGCTTTGGTTGGTTTAGGAATCGGCATCCAGAGACCCACTACAAGGACGCAGTCAGCTTGGGCTGATTTAAGTTATCCGTTGCTCACTGAATGAACATTAGTGCAACTTTGACAGAAGAGGGCTTTTTTTGAAAGTGCTCTAGCAGATGTTTCCATAGACTGCTGCCCCTGTGGATATAGAGGAGGCAGAGCAGACTGATTAACTGCTGAACAGGGACTACTACATTAATACTCTACTTACTATAAACTTAAAGATCAGTCCTTGTACAGCTGCGGCCAGCTAATTGGCATTAAAATTTAATACAGTTGAACACTGGTGCTCATTCATGCTGCATCCTTAAAGTGTAATATCCACATCTTCAGGGTCGAAATATTAAGCTGCTGTGTGGAAAAGACAGAACACACAGGCTTCATACATTCATGTGCTGCCACATAAATTCAGAACATTTTCCAGTTAGCTGGAGTCAAATTTGTCGCCTGTTAGTTCAAGAATACCAATCTTTCATCGAATTCATACAATAATCCCATAAATAATCCCATAAACCCAATGTTGGCATAAAAAAGCGCTCTTAACTAAAAGAATACTTTAACATTTGTCACTGCTATTGGCCAAAAAATTCTCCAACATAAAAATTAGGTAAAAGGGAAATCTGACATTTGTATACTTTAGTTTAAACTGTGTATAATTTGTTAACGCCGGTGCTTTAGAGGTACTGGGAGGTGTGGTATGATGCATTGAAACAGAGCTCAGCAAGACATTTCTACATGTTCTAGTCTAAGCCAACTTTCTCTGTCGTTACTAAATATTTACCGTATGGTGCAGTCATACCTTCCAGTGATGGGGGGGGAAGCCCGGTGATTGCAGATAATTTTTTGTCTTTTGTCTGAGACAGATTGCAAGTAGTTGCGGTGACCCCTTTTGATCACAAGTCGATTTTTACAGCTTGTCTGGTGGGACACAATCTATCTCAGAGCAGTTCGGGTCCTACTCAGACTGTCTGCAATCACGCTCAGACAGATTGGCGAAGATTTGCAAATAACTGTCAATACTTTGCAAATGCAGACAGATCACCAGCAGGTTGCAATCAGTCTGTTGGTCTGCACCGATGAGTGCAACTTGTCTATGACACATCTCTTTGCAGCAGGGGACTCAAGTGTGAAAGTGGCACTGTTGAGTTACTGGTCAGTCTAAGCTCCTGCCCTCACCTGTGACCACAAGCTCCGGGTGGTGACAGACAGAGATTGCAAGCAGAGGAAATGAGTTTCCTCTGAAGGGTGAGTAGCTCGGTCATTTAGGAGAGGCTCGGAGTAGAGCAGCTACTCTTCCACATGCTAGTTTAGCCAACTGATGTTGTTGAGGTATCTGACTAGGATGCCACCTGGGAACTTCATAGGTGAGGTGTTCCAGTGTTCCAGGCATGAGCAGGCCCTGGGGTAAATCCAGGACATACTGGAGAGATTACACCTCTCAGCTGATTTGGGAGCACATTGGTGTGCCACTGGAAGAGATAGAGAGAGGGAGGTCTGAGCTGCTTAGACTGCTGGCCCTCATGACCGAGACCAAGATAGGCAGCAGATGATGGATGGATGGATGGCTTTTTTTTTTCAAACCATATGTGGTGAAAAGTCACAGACATTTAGGGACAAAATGAAAACAGCTGCAAAACTCCATGTCAAGCATTAAATAAAAATGGTTGATTACTTATTATTTTCATTTTTATTCTGGAATGTGTTCTTCTATGAAAATAAGAACTACCAATAACATGTTAACTCTTACCCACACGTTATGTCACTTTGCTCATCCATCAACTCTCAACTCACTTTAATCTTCACTTGTACTTTCTAACTCTCTGAAAAATAACAGAATGTGCATACTCCAACCAGGAATGTTGCTTTTGTTTGCACCAAAGTTTTGGTCTAAAGTTTGTTGAAATCCCGCTTGGTCTTCTGAATCCTCATGCATCAACTCTGCATCCCATTATCGCATGATGTCAGCAAAAGAAAACTGCCAGAGCATCTATGGGTTAAGTGCAAGTGGGGAATGAGCTTAGGAAAAACGCTGACTGCTGCTGTCAGGCCGTGGGTGGGGTTAATGTTGTGGACTGTTTGCCCTCTCAGCAACCAGCTTGGTGGTCAGCCCTGATTGCATCCGTCTGTTGAAAAACTCTGTCGTTCTGTCACTTCCTCTTTTGCTTTACTCACACACATACTGCCCTCACCCAGCTGACCATCTGCAAGCTCATCTCCCATCTCCTCATCACCCCAGCTCAAGGCAATCATCTCTCTCTCTCTCTCTCTCTCTCTCTCTCTCTCTCTCTCTCTCTTCCCCCCCCCCCCCCCCCCCCCCCCCCCCACCCACATACTCACTGATCACAGAGCAATGAAAACAGATTTTTTCAATTAAGAAGTGCCGCTGAAAGTGTTTGCTTCAGGCTGCAGCACTGCTGCGGCTCTCTTTGCCCCCTCCTGAGATTGTCTGTCGGTTAGTGTGTTTCTTCCCCCCTTCCACCTCATTCCCAGCACAGCCAGGGGGGAGGGCAGGAAGCGGTGAGTAACTTTTAAACATTGTCATCCTTTTTCCTTGAGCTGATTTGCGGAGACGAGTTGTCTTTGGCATGGTGTCAAGATTTTTCCCCTGGGTGGTGTAAATTGGGCATTTTTGACACCCCCCCTTTTTTTTGAATAGCTAACCCCCTTGGTGATTGATTAGTTTTCTTAAGGCTTGTCTTAACAATATAGATTTGAAGGAATGTTTTAATTTTTGGGAGTGTGTGCGCATACCACAACTATCTGGCCAGTCTGTGATGTGCTTCTGTAGGTTTACATCTGCACGTGTCTGTGCTTCCAAAAGCATGCGTAATGTTAAGTGACTCTGCCAGGAAGTTGGTGTGCATTTGCATCTCTGTGATGTACGTTCTCTTTTTCTTAGCAGTACATTATCACAGAGTAATGATGGCTGAGTTAAAAACGTCACTTCGGTCTTGTCTTTTCCGTTCCCTCGAGTGCTGCTTTGTTGGGCTGCCAGTGAAGCTGTCAGAAGTGGGTTGCTTCATCTTTAAACAAGGGGGAAAAACATGTGTGTCAGGGGAGAAAGAGTAAAAATGGTTAAAGGTGGTGGGATGGATTGAATTAGAGGAGTAGAGGAATCAAAAGTGAAAGACAGAATGGAGAAGAAGGAAAGGCAGTTGAGAATCAGCACCTTGTCATCTCAGCTGTTGTGATTTAGATTGGCTGACAGCACACAAAGCTCCCAGCATCTCACAGCTGTGCGACATGCCTACCCTGTTTTATTTTTAACCTGGACACCTAAATTAGGCTCCTAGGTCCAAGCAGCATCCACACCATTGTCTCCAAAGCCTGTATGTATGTATGTGTGTGTGTGTGTGGCTCCTTATCTTTAGATATGCATGTGCCGGGGTGGGTGTGCAGGCTCTGTGTTTGACTGCGTCAGTAGATGCCTATATATGTCAGTGCTATGATATTCTACCACACAACGCTGAGCGCTCCTCTGGGCTGTGCTTTGACTCAAATCGAGTCAGATGTGACAAGTTTAAGAACAGTTTACATGTGCAAGATCCGGGGTCGGCTCACCAGCCTTTATTGACCGTGTGAGTGTGTCCGTAAATTGCCAAAGTGCATTCCACACAGACGTGCTGCCAGCTCTGTTGATGGCACCCTCGTGTGAGAGGCTGGTAAAAGACTTACATGGAGGGGGGAGTGAAGGGGGAGAGAAAGAGGGGCTTGGATAAAAAGCAACTTCCTGTGCTCCAGGGAGCCGACAGTATCTTCGCCTGGCCTGTGAGCAACGGTCCACAGAGACTACACCTATTTAAAAAATATTGAGCAAAATCATATCATCAGGAGAATTAAAATGGATTTATTGACAGTTCCTCTCCTGTCATCCTATTACCACTTGTTTCCGGACCTCAAGACAAAAACATCCCTCACTACAAGGTTTCTCTGCAGTGGAAGACTAGAATCTGCTTAACTGGAAGGAAGAATAATATAAGGGGTCAGGGATGATCGGAGGGGCATGCAAAACAGGGGGATAAATGGATTAAATTCTGAAAGCAGATCTTTAGATGCTCCTCAGGCGGTGAGTGTGGCAATTGATTTGATGAGTGAGCGGTCCCCACACCCACAACCCCCATCCTTCCTCCTGCTGCCGGTCCTGCTGCCTGCATTTGTGCACCATGAACCAATCAATATCAGGGAGTTGGCTCGCAGTGGTGTATCAACTTAGAGTTACATTGATCTTACTTGCATTGATCTTGCTCCTAATTATGTTTTATAGTCTGAATACGTAAACACATCTATACACTCTAAATGTAATAGCAATAGAGAAAACATCATTTTTACTAATCCTAACATCAAATTTATAAATGATGGAATTTTGGTTGCATTATTTTGAAGGCCCACCTTTTTAACACTTCGGATTTTAGCTGTGAAATTTCACCTCCCACATCATTCCTCACATGTCTGTCTTCTCCTGGCAATGTAGCACCGTCACAGTCGTGAAACGAGATGCATGTTAATAAATAAGATCAAGAATCCGCAGCCATGTTTGTGTGGTCAAAATAACAATGATACTGTGTAGCAGGTATAATTTTTGCCATGTTCATCCTCCAACACATCACAAAATCCTGTAGGATTCGTCCTGTAGGTGCTGTGAATATCTATGCTGTTCTAACTAGTAGCGGTGTGACTTTGTGGCAGGTAAAAGTTCAAAATTCTGAAATGCTGACTCATATTTTTCATCTTCTTCTTCTTCTCCATGACTCTTTTTGCACAAACATTCACTATAATTTGTGCAAAAATTAAATGATAAACGTTCCCATCCTGCTGCCAGCGCAGCAAACATGTGCTTGTACTTGTACTTACTCAAACAGCTGGACGAGGAATATAATTTAATAGCAGATGAAAAGGCACGAGATACAAGGCGACTTTGTACCTACAAGAAACAGAGTTTCCTCATGTGCAGTACTTTATCTCCATCCAGTACTGGACGACATCAGACACATAGGAGACATAGCCAGATGCTCGCTCTCAGTTTGGCTAAATTAGAGCCAGTATGATGGTAGTTGAATGAAACAGCAGAGAAATTGGGTAACTGGGTCATGTCACATTTACCACTCCTTGCAGGGGGATGAAGGGAAGAGAGTAAATGGGGTCATTTTAATTTAAAAATATATCTGCAGCAGCCTAATTAAACAGCTGATTGCAATTAGAATTCTCTGTGTACTTAGACTTTTTATCACACTGGCCTGGTCTTGGATGTGTTTGAATATGCACACGCATGTGTGTACACAAAGCTCTGGAGACAAAGAGTGCGTCCAGAACAGGCTTGCTGCCACTATGCTCTGCCAAGCTCAGCCACTGATAAGGTCGACCACAGGGAGATGTCTGCACTCAGGACCCGCCAATCAAAACACAAGAGTCTGCTTCCACCCCTACTTCACAAGAGTGCGATAGGAGAGATTAGGGGGAGGAGTGTTGTGAGTGAGAGAGATGGACAGGCAAGGAGACAGATATAGAGTCTCACGGGCATAAATGGATAGAGGTAGTCAACTAAGGGAGAAGGGGGAAAAACACGACACAATCCATGAAACTGTAAAAGATTAGTAAAGTGAGCAGACAGTGATAGTGTGTGTGTGTGCCTGTATTCTCTGTGTAGTGGATCTATACAAGGAATGTGACCCGCTTGTCATGTGGCAGCCAAACCACCTATCTTTAATAATGCTCCATACTTTCACCCACTGTTTTTTTTGTAAAAAAAAAAAAAAAAAAAGAAAAAAAAAAGTACTGCCTAAAGCCTTGATTAGGTTACAGAGGATAAGTCAGTTACCATAAAAATCTCATGGAAATCAAGTCATTGTCATGCTGAGACCTGGATGGAACAATAGAGCTTTGTTGAAGGCTCGCGGCAGAAGACATTTTTGGTAAACACAGCCCAGACTGAAAAATGTCTTTAAAAAATAGAGGCCTTATAGCAGCAGTGTTTTGCAGAATAAGGGGTTGCTGTGAGGTGCAAGATAACGTGGGTGAGGAATGGAGGCACATAGCATACTCTAGTTGAACTTTATCTCTCAGAAAATTTCTGCTGACAAGGGAGCAAATTTGTTTTTGCTTATTTTTGGAGATCTTTGCGTCACACTTTATTAATTTCTGTCCTCAATAAGACACAGAAAGGGAGAACTATGTTAACACTTGACTCTCTTTATCCGTTTTTGGCTCCTTCCTTTGCTCTCCTATGTAGACACGTCCGTGATCAAAGATGCTCCAGATGTTTGTTTTTTACACATCATCGTTCACCATCTTTTGGCATGGTTTGAAAGTGGCTGAGGACCTCTTTCAGTTCTGTTGAGTGTTCATTAAAAGAGAAGTGATGGATTGGGCTTTTGTTGGATGTCCATTAGCTTTAGATCTCCTGCAGGATTTAATAGGGGAAAGTAACACATACACAGCCCAGTTGCAGTAGTAAGGGCAAGCTCGTTTGATTTTTGACTCTTGTTGACTCTCTGTATTCTTATCATATAAGGAATAAAGTGCCCCGTCACAACACACCACAACACACCACCTCTGTCTGTGGAAGTAGTTTCATGGTGGAAAATTTGGCAGTGGAAATTCTTTGTTTTTGATCCATCTGCTCCATGTGCCACACTAAACAGAGCTATTTCTGGTTTCACAGCAGGCTGAGGAAGTGCTGGCTCTCTCACAGTTCATTAAAGTTTTGATGGAAAATAATAATGAACTGAATTACAGCTCCTTATTACAGCTGTGTTCATAGCAGTTTTTCTGTTTTTCCCAGTGCATTCAGTTTCACTATTTACTGTAAGCAATTCCCACCTGGGAAGTTTGAGGACGGCTTCTCCATATTGACCTCAACCAGCAGGCTCATGGTGATGTATTACGTTTCTACTGTCATATGTCTTCTGTTTGGGTCACCCTTACCTAGTCCCAAACATGGGGTGTACTCTGAAACTCATGGCCACTGGTAGGCAAAAACAAATATGCCTATATAAAATTGAGAGTTGAATAAAAAGCATTTCTGCCCAATTCCAAATATAATGAAGGCATTGGGTTGGCTAAAGGCCTTAGATGTTTGTCATGTTAAAGATTTTTTTTTTTACACCATATGTCTAAGTTGTTAGAAAATCATTAGCTATGTTAGCAAGCTAACAAATAGGCCTATATATTAGCAAGCTAACATAGCTACACTAGCTTGCTAACATTAGTTGTTAGTTCATCAGCTCATTAGCTGTAGAAATGCTTTAGCTTAACATATATGTTAGGGGTGTAACAATTCACCAGTACCACATTTCATTTCACATGTGACATTGTAAATGTTTCTACTGGGTTCAGTCCTAAATTCAGAATGAAAATGTAATTTAATCTTATACAGCAGCAACTTGTCAATCACAAGTTAGCCCCATGCTAAAGCATACCCTGTTTTGTCCTTATCTTTGATGCTAAAGCTGGACTACAATTTTTAAAAAATGAACATCATGTCTTCAGAGATTCAGAGACTTCAAACCAATGACTGAGACCATAAACTCCTCAGGAAAATGTTTATTGAGGTCACCGATCGAGAGAGCCAAGATTCTTGTCATAGATTTTTGTCCAACCAGACTTCTCTTTTGCATTGTTTGGAGTTGCTCCATTTGAGCGAATGCAGGTTTAAGCCATTTACACACTGCGTTTACTTTTCAGACCCAGAAGCTATGTACATCTTTTTATAGACAGGATGTTATATGGTCAGGATCCCACAGTTTTTCCATTCCTCCTGCTGATACCTCATGTCTCATTGCACTGTTATCCACTTGGCCTATAAAAGGCTCAGTTTTACACTTTATAAAATCTTACTCCTGGATTCTTTACCCTGTTGGTAATCCATCTTGCTGAACTGCAGCTTTTGGACAGTTATCAGGGTTTTTTTTATGTTTTTTATTTATTTTATTTTTTTGTTGGCAGACCGAACTGACAAGGAAGCACTTTCACGCTATGCAAAGTCAATGGAGAGTCATGAATTGTTTTCCCCTCTGGTGTGGGCAGCACTTATATGTGCTCTGTCTCTTTAGAGAGTGGAAAACACTGTTGAGGAGTCTACTGTAGGCTATATAAGTGTCAGTATGATCAGTGTCATAGGTGGCAAGAGTGAGTTGGGTAAGGATACATCTGTTAATCTTTCAACAAAGCGTCATTATTTTGGCTATTTGGTTCAAAATGATTTTTTGGTGTGATATGTCTCATTAAAATACATCTTCATGACTCAAAGTCAACTAAAAGATGATTAACAGTGAAATCATATGTTAAAACGCAGTGGAACGATTTACAGTCATAATGTGAGCATGTAAGTTGGCATTGCTGGTTAGCTGCTGTGTTGCCTGGGAACTTTTCTCCCGTCTCTATGGCAACATGCACAGAAATCAGAGTTTTCTCCACTCTCCTTTTATCCTTGTCTATTTTAATGCCAAGTTGCCATAAATACAAGACTTAGAGGAGCACTTCTGGTAATACACCCAGTTTGTGGGCCAACAAATGCTTTAATTAGGCTGAATGCCAACCATATGGGATAGCAGGTAGGCGCCCCACTCTTATAGTGAAAAAATGCAATGTATACTCACATTATTGGGGTTAGGAAAAGTTGTGTGAGAGCCAATCAGTAGATTCTGGTAGATTCTGTGCTGTATGTTGGAAAAAATTAAAAGCCTAACTACTGCCTACACTGACCAGTAGCTTAATTCTTTGGATACTATGGCTGTTTGCTTTGTTTCTACAACCTGAAAAGGGAGATTTATACCTATGGCATTCTTGTTTCACAGAGCTCCATGGTCTATTGGCACTCAGCACTCATTAGAGAAAATGGAACCTCTCTCTCTCTTCCAAATTTAATAATATAAAATAAAATCTGCCAACAACCACGTCTGGGCCTTCCTAGTTTGTGCATACCTTGTTTATTAAATCAGTGTATAAAGGTTAAATGTATGAATATTAGTGCAGGGTAGAAACCTATCTAGTAGCTGGTTGACTTATTGTAGCTAATCAATCTGTTCAGCAGTTCTGTGCAGAATCACTGTGACTGTAATGACATGATTGGGAGGTTTCTTTACTCAATTATTTGTCCCCAGTACAATTTTAAAGCACTTAAATTTAGCGTTAGCCAAAAAAGGGTACGATCCTAAGGTTGAATAATTAGCAAAATGATAGACTTCCTGTCGTGCGTGTGTTTTGCATGCATAAAATGGACTGGCCTATAATCAGACACGTGTGAGGCTAACCAGCCAGTCACTGGTCTTGGCCAAAAATTTTGGAAATCGGCTCATTCCAGTCCCTGGCTGATTGATCGGTGCATCTCTAGTTTTAGGGCTGCTCATTAATCATAATTTTGCCAGTTGTCAGAACTAGATTCAGATGTTATCTACAACAATTAATATACTCGCGAACTTTTGAAACTTTTTCACGACAGCAAACACGGTACACATGTAGATAACTGACGCACGTCTAAATACTTTATTTGTGATTGTAGTAACTTACTGTATTGTAACCCTGTTGGCTTTCATTACACAGTGGCTGTCAGTATAAGAGTCCGTCAATTCCCACAACACTGGATCTACGTCACATACAGGTTATGTTAGCAGGAAAGGCTCGACCGGTAACACTCACTCAACCTCAGATTTTAGCTTCTCTCATCAGTTAACCACAAGCAGAGCACATGCTCCATGGATAAGTGAAGGCTTGATTTGAAGAGTCACAGCCAAATTAAAAATCTGACTGTTGCTTCAGAGCGCTGACTTTTAGAGTCTTATTGTGTTTGTTTGCGTAGGTTTCCTAATAATTGATTGATGGGTTTGATCAATATTGGTGAAAAAAGTATAATTGATGGAGCTTAAGTATAATGACCACGTCATTTTCATCGTTTTGCATTTCCGTGGTAACCTAACAACAACCTGTCAACCTTATATCTTATATAGCAGTGGCACAGAAACGTCCTGTCTGGATTGTAGACCACATTCATATGTGCTGCTAGGAGTCTTTTTGTTTATTTCTTATTTAATTTATTTTTTGAGAGCCACAGTTGTTTGATTCCCTGTGCTTTCAGTCCATATGGTAAGCAAGGCTAATAGGCTCCCAATGCTCTGTGCTTGAGGCACATATCATCGCATCAATCTTCTTCCTTCTTCTCTTGGAAAAAAAGAAGCAAATTGTGTTTTTTTGCAAAGCGCCAGACTGTTTACTTATACACCCAGCATTATACATCAGTGGTTCTCCAGATATTTCTACTGTCAAACTGTGATCACTGAGAGAAGGTGAAAATGTAGTAGCTTCTACACTTGGCTAATTCAGCAAACAACGACGCAGAGTCGTTATAGGAGGAGGAGTAAGAGGAATGAAAAATGACCTGAGTTGAGGCGGAAAAGGAGACAAATCCAGAAAGGCAGTTAATGAATGCGTGGGAGGAAGGTTTAAGACAGAGGGACACAGAGGATTAGAGAGAGTTAATTAAAAACTTGTAAGAGGCTATTGAGTGAAGGTTAAACAAAGGTAAGTAAAGCGAGAGAGGGGAAACACTGGAGCGAAGCAACAATAAGAGAAAGTAGTGCCAGGCCAGGGGAAAGAAGGAGGAGAAGCACAGAGGGAGTGTGTGCTAAGAGAGGGAGGTGAGGTGAAAGATGTATAGGAGATGCTGAGCGAGAGACCTGTACAGCTGTAAGTAGAAAGGTGAGGTTAGAGGGAGGCAGGAAGAGAAGGAGGGGAACTGAGAGCATTGCCAAGCTGTCCCAGGGGTGATGAATGAGGCCATAATGAAGTATCTGTGCTCCTCTGCCTCTGCTGCTGGCTGGAGAATACCGCAGCCTTGGCACGGCCAAGGGGCCCGCTCAATCATGCCAGGAGAACGAACACACACACACACACACACACACATAGAGCTAAGTGCAAAGTACATGCACATATACACACTGAAATGTATGACAGATGATCTCTCCACCCGTAATGTCTCCATCACAGACATTTTTACCTCCGCTCCGTTTCTGTCTCTCCACCCAGATCCAGGGAGGCAGGAGTGTGGTTTTTGTAAAACAACCCATTGTTCGGTATGACAGGAAGGTAATGCACAAGGCACTGCGGTTCTCCACAGAAACACATGCACACAGCGAGCAATTGAAGTCAAGAAGATTGGTAAATTCCTCCTCGGCAGTAAACAAGTCCTGCTGTCCTGCGGTTACCAGTGCTGTCACCAGTACACAATGATATGTCAGTCTGCTATTTAGTCATTGTCTTCTCTGCATACTGAAGATGCATTGTTTGTGCAGCATTGACAAAGGGTCTGTGCCACTTGTACGCGTGTCTACACGCAAAAGGTTGAGCAGACTTCTACAATGGGCATCAGTGGGGGGAAGCTGCCTCGTGACAAAGACTGATTGAAACCACTGCACAGTTTTATTGTACGTGTGTTAAAACTGACCAGAACAGTCAAGGCAGCACAATCCAAAAAACAGCAGAGCTTGACTTATTCTCTGAAGTGCAGGCGTCACCTCATGTCCCTTTCTATTTATTGTTGTGTTGCCTGGCAGTGATGTAACAAATGAAAGCATGACCAGAAATAAAACAGATTCTTGATTTTTATTTGATTTTGTTGATTTGCAGTGTGTTTCACCTGCAAAGATCGAGATGTAGGCTAATGTCAACAAAGCTCTGGTGACCTTTTCTACCAGCATCTGCATGTGGTTACCTGTCTTCTTGATTGTGCAACGCCCCTATTTAGAGGTAGGCAGTTGAAACCACTCATTCACCTGTCAAATGGCAGAAGTCATCTGGCATTCTTTGTCATGTAAAGGAATTTTTCCCTCCCAAAAATAACATTTTTATAGTGGATGTGTGCACTATTTGCATTCTTACTTGTTTATGGATCCAAGCACTATGAATTTTTCCCTGCAGTGTAAAATGGATTTCTGCTCCTCCTCTACTGTCAGCGTTCCAGAGGGGAAGCTTTGAATTAGGAGGAAACAGCACTGGATGTACAGTATAGCCTGAACTTTGCTGACAAACTACTTTTTTTTTCTTTTTTCTTTTTTTTCACTGATCCTTCCCAGAAGACCAGAAATGGGAGAGAGAGAGAGAGAGAAGGAGAGCTGTAAGGGAAAGTAGGACAGAGACGATGGGATGATCTCTCATACTCTCTCTTTCCTTTGTCCGTGGCTGTCCACAGCATCTCTTCTCTGTGCCCATGCTCACATTTTAAAATAAACTTTCCAGTGCAAATGAGAATCCCGCCCCTCAGTCTTGATGTTGCACATGTATAGTTATAGTCTTCTATCTGGTGCTGTGCAGGTAGGATAGACTTTTTTCTGCCAAGCTGCTTTTGGCTATTGCCTTATTCACAAGGGGTCACCACAGTGGCTAGTTTTGCATGCTCCCCTGATGCAGGCTCCCAAAGTGATTTGTGTCTCCTCCTGAGGTTGAACCGGAGATATTTCTTTTTCTTGTTATGCAAATGTGTAAATCACTATACTTTGGCATGCTAGCTCTAGCTAAAAAACAATTTATAGTACCAGGGACATCGGGGTGAACCAAAAGAGGAAAGTTGTGGTTTGTAAAACGTTGAGGGGATTTAAGTGTCGGGTGATAATTCTAGATGCATCATTGTAAGTGACTGCATTCAGATTGCACATAGGTCTGGTATCACACTGGTATTGCAGTTAACAAAAAAAACATATTTGTTATAATTTCTTTAGGGCGATCCCCTTGGTTGTGACTTTAAGTAAGGTAGTAGAGTTTACAGTAGCTCTGTTTGTCCACACACTGCAGCTCTGCTGGTTTGTACTCCACTGTGGCCAGTTTATCTTCAGGAGCTTTCCTCCTGCTTATTATAACAAAAACTGTAAGTTAACCATGTGCTCTCTCTCTCTCTCTCTCTCTCTCTCTCTCTCTCTCTCTCTCTCTCTCTCTCTCTCTCTCTCACACACACTCACACACACACACACACACACACACACACACACACACACACACACACACACAGGCGAATCCTAAAACTCAATGGCTCGTGTGTGTGTGTGTGTTCCCTCACGCTTTCCTTTTTTCAGTTATATAGATAATAGATAAACACACACAGTTAGAACTGGAGCGTGTCCTGGCTTATCATGTTCAGGGTGGTAGAGGTCACTGGAGTGCTGTGTGTGTGTGTACTTTGGCTCAGTTTCATACAGACATGTAGTCTGTAGATTGGTCTTGTTCCAAACAAGTCATCCTTCCAGTGACCCAGCCCACATACAGTACTCCGTAACATGTTTCTCAGTCACTGAGTTGCTCTTTTCTCTGCTTCATATCTTATCTTTGGGGCATTGTGCTTTACTTGTGTTAGCCTCGCCTTCTTTCTTAATATCTTTTATGAAATTTAGCCACTAATGGTTTAGAATTCCTAACAATCTGTGATCCATGTCTCCACTGCTGTGTTTTGCCTAATCTCTACAGAGAGGAATGCTGCATTGAAAACACACATTCACCCAGGCATAGCGTGGACTGCTGAGTTGTCACAATGAACTGCTAAGGTTTATGCCACGTCTCTTATTCAGTAAGAGTGTGTATGTAGACTTGTGTTTGATTTGTGAAGGAGAAGAATGGAGTGAGAGATAAACATCAGCTGTGATCAAATACAAAAGAATGCGGAGCGGAGGAATGGGCCGAAAAGCAGGGAATGATCTACTTTAGCTCATGGAAGATGAGGAAACCAAAAGATGCATGCGTGGGTGCAACTATTGAAAGATGTGCATTTTTCTTGTGAAAAAACTTTTTTAATTGATTTACTGCCTCTGCAACAGCATGTGTGACTCAAAATTGTTTTAACGCCATTGTAGCCCAACCCTTACTCATCGAATTCTCCATTTATGGTTATGGAGAGACACGGGAAGAACAGCTGTGTGTTTTGGCCTGCTATAGGATTTAGGCAGCAGGTCAGTGTTGTTTAACAGTTTAGCCTAACAGGTTAATGCAACATTATCATAGACTTTCTTTCCTTTTTGGTTTCTATAACCTGACAGGAATTCCCCGTCTGGCTCCCATATGGGAAAATCTCAGTAATCAGTTGAAACCTGCTTGATAATCAGTGAATGCTACTGAAACGGTGGTTCTAGAGCAGGGGTGGGCAACTCCAGGCCTCAAGGGCCGGTGTCCTGCAGGTTTTAGATGTGTCCTTGATCCAACACAGCTGATTTAAATGGCTAAACGACCTCCTCAACATGTCTTGAAGTTCTCCAGAGGCCTGGTAATGAACTAATCATTGGATTCAGGTGTGTTGACCCAGGGTGAGATCTAAAACCTGCAGGACACCGGCACTCGAGCCCTGGAGTTGCCCACCCCTGTTCTAGAGGAAAGACTGTTCCCATAAGTGTGTGCGTGTATGTAACCAGGCCAGAGACGGGCCTTATCACTAGCCCTCCACTCCTGGCCAGAGCTTAATTAGCACATAACTGCTTAGCGCAGAGCTGGCTGAGCCCAGGGAAGTTACACGCACCCCCAATCACAATCAAGCAATAAACATGTGAATGCATATTCTGTACGAAAACCCAATGAGTGTGTGTGTGTCAGTTGTGGTTTATAGATTGCGTAAATGAATCTGTGTGTGTTTATGTTAGTTTTGCAAAAACTGTCTCAGTGTTCAGCTATCACGGTTCAAACTGAACTAGCTCACACTCACATTTCCAAACCCAACATTCTGAAGTTCATAGTCCCAAAAGTGAATTCATTTCAGGGTTTTCTAAAGGTTTCTTTGTTAGTTTAACATTTTTCTTTAAGCTATTCTTTCCCAGTAGAATCTCCTCCCACTCTCCCTTGCAGACTATTGATGCTTCATGCAATCAAAAAGGGATTACTTTTAAAAGAAAATAAGGAGTATTAAGTGTTTTTAACTGCCCCATAAAACCGAACAACGCAGTAAAATTCAGTTCTCTAGGAATTTTTCACTCAATAGATTGACCAAAAGCTTCAGCTCAATATGACACCTCAGATTCTCGTTGTGTGTGTGTTGTTGTTGTTTTTTTCAGATCCAACAGGTACAATTTGCACTAAAAATGTTCCTGAATTAATCTGAATTAGCTCTCTATTAGAGCAGGGCGATATGACCAAAAATATTTATCACGATATACATTTGAAAATTTGCGATAACGATATAACTGACGATATAATTGACACTAGACAAAATACTTTACAACCCCTCAACTTTATTAGTGCAAAAAAAACCAAACATCAATGTATTTTCACTTAAACAAGCAGCTTTTTTAAGTGCATTAAAGTTATATAAAAAATGAACAGTGCAAATGCAAATTCCTCGCTGACAGTTTAACCAAAAGGCATTTCCAGTGGAAATTGGCCGACATATCCTCAGCATAACCATGTATAATATCCACAAAACTTAAAAAGAGGTTATACACACACAATATGGTAATATTGTGTTGAAGCACAGTAGGTATCACTCTGCGAGGCTCCTGCCCTCGATAGCCGTAATACTCCGGCAATCCATCAAGCGGTGCAGCTTCGTAGCTTACCAAAGTCGTACTAAAACATTTGACAGATTTTTGAGCGCCGTGTACATAAAATCGTTTCGAGGTCAGTAAACACAACCAGAATTCATACATAAGGCACACGGGATTATAAGGGGCACTGTCGATTTTCAGAAAAATCAAATGATTGATTTTAAGTGTGCCGTATTTTCCAAAAAACACGGTAATAACGACGGCCCGCTAGCATGCTCTACCAAAAATAGTGCTTTGTTGTGTATCTGACAGACGAAAGCCAAACCAGTTCCACACCACTGAAGTTGCAGCATTTTTACAAACCAATTCTGGTTCATCTGTTTCATTCAACGATCCACTTTTGCTCTTCTCATTCTGCGTCGCCGCCATGTGCTTATGTAAGCAAAGGCACTGCGCATGCGCGTTTTACCCATATTCTATCGTGATATTTCATTTTCTTATCGTTGCCCATCATTACACTGGTATTACCGTGAATGGTATGATATAGCCTAGCCCAACTCTCTATTCATTCATAAAAATCCCGCTAATGGTCACATAGGCTGGCTTCAGCAGTATCACTTGCCTAAACCGCTCCTAGCACCAAGCATGCCATGACATCAGTCGACTCTCGTGAGAGCAAAGTCGGCTCACGTTACATTCTTTAGTTGCGTACACCATTCATCCATTTCACCGTTCATTGAAAACATGGTTAAGCTAAATGAACGCTCTCTTTTCAGCAAGTTCATGCACAGCACTGTTTATAATGGCACTTCCACAGTATACGTGAATTACCTCCCTCTGGACTGGCAGCCTGGTCTATCACTAGCCTATAACTCACACAGTTAGGTTGTGAGACAATTATTACGTCTCAGATGGCAGATTTCACTCTCTGGAAAACCCAGACCACCCCTGAATGTTCCCACAGTCTCCTACAAGGCCCTGACCGCAGATAAGACACCCCCAGCCCCCCAGTACTTTGAAAGACTGTTATCTTAATGCACCCACTACTGTGTAACGAAAGCAGCTGATTTTTAAAATAAAGTTCAAAGTGTTACTTCTTTCTGTTTCCTCTTCCTGTTTCTGTATGCAGTTTCACACACTGGCAAAGTTTTATAGCTGTTCCTCTATTACTTACACACAAACACCCACACGTGCAGGCAACAGTCATGGTCTTTAACCCCCATCCTCCTGCCAGAAGTCAAAAATGGCCCCCCCTTTGCTTCGAATCTGTGCTAGTCGCTGGAAAGCTTTTAGTTTCGTCTCCTCTAGTGACCAGCCCTCTGCCCATCTATCCAGCCAACCAGGAGTTGCTGCTGGAAGTTGTAATGGTCTGTCTGCCTCTCGTAAATCGGCACATGAAGTCAGGAGATTTGGGGGCTGGGTGGGTCCTTTTGATCTTGGACAATGACCTCTAACTTGGTGGTTTCTGACATCCCCCTTCCTCTATATGTCTACACACCAGACTTCAACAACATCCTACTACAGCAGAAAGAGACATTTCCTGGATGATGTGCTTTGAGCTGGCCTTTTTTCCTTTTCTTTTTTTAAAGACTGTTGATTTGTTGGGGGATGAGAACATCATGGAGGGAAAAAAAGATGCTTCATGGCCCAAACTCTGTTTTAATGAGAACAGACCACAGCTCCCCTGCGCAGCGCTGCATGTGGCTGTCGACCCCCATCAACAACCATGTGAAGATAATTGGGAACAGATCCACGCTATTAATTAATCTAAATAGTACAGTTAGATGGAATTTTGTCCACAAAGTTCCTCCACATATTAATGAAGACATGCACAAGGACATCCTCCTATTAGTGGTGAATTTGTCATTCATCTGTCCTAAGTTATTGAGGGAACATCGCAGATGTCCACGCAACACGGGGAAAACGTGACACACTGTAAGACGCCCCCAGAACACGCGTTTTCATGTTTGGCCTCAAGTCGTTATATTGGAAGTTCACTTGTCATGTGTCTGATCAGAGCTGCTGGAGTTTGCTCCATTGATCCGGCTTCACTTCCTCCTTCTCGAAAGCATGGCGTGTCTGTGTGTAAGTGAGAGCGTGTGTGTGAGTGCATGCATGTGCTCTGGTTCTTGCATGATGGAAGACGCTGAGATGGAACCACGTTGATGTGAATCTCCACTTCCCAGTTGTATCTGATCATTTATTCGACTGCGCTCGCTATCTTTGTCTCCTCCCTTCGGAATTCTTACGAATCCACTCACAATCACGTTGAAGCCATTACTCTTATTTGTACCTGCAGACACAAACATGCCCTTTGGCTGGCGTATATCTTCCCCCTCTAAGACTCTTATTTAACCCAAATCTGTCACATTCCGAACTAAACAAAGGTGCAATTACCTGGAGCTCCTTTTGATCAGGCACCCCTTCAGAATAAAAATAAATAAATACAGAACTGATACCCAACCATGACAAAAACTCTTTCACTGCTACCAGTTGAGGATTAGCACTTCGGTTTTTGCAAACATTATTCATCCTTCCTGTTAACTTCTTTGTTGACTTCACCAAGGGACACGCAATAGCTCCTCCCATCCTCTGCTTATATCCTCTGATGCCACATTTAACATCTGCCTGTATGTGACACATTAGCCACCACCTGCTTCCCAGCTTAATTGTTCACAGTATCTACAGTCCAATTCTGGTAGCTGGTAGCTATCTTGTCATTCTAAAAATACCCTCCCCTTCTTTTTAAAGCCGTAATCCTGGCCTTTAGTCTGCTGCTTTGTACAGTTTGTTTCCACAATGTCTTTTTCAGATCATCTCTGCTTAGGCGAGCCGTGGTGCGTTAGTACAGTTCAGCACAGAGATGGTATGTGCTGATTAGTGGCCAAATGAGCTGCAGCAAAGCACCATTATACTGTAAAGTGCTGACTGCTCAAACAAACGCTACACTCGCATTTGCACTTTAATCATATTCTTTCTTTGTGGTCCTGCGCTGTTTCGCAGCTGCAGTTCCCCTGACACCAGCATCCACAACTAAAGCTGTGCCCCAGCATCATAATGTAAGCTCATTCTGAGGGAATTATGCCCGCATTTTCTCGTGACTGTATGACAAGCATGTGCAAGCATGCATCTGTATGTGGAAATCCAATTGAGTAAAAACCAAAACATACTGTGTCAGTTGTTTTTGTTGAGTATATCCAGTAATTTATGGATGGATGGATAGATGGCTGCTTTATTTATTACACAAAATTGGGAAAATGTTTGGAAATTTCTGGTGACAGTTCTAAACTGCAGTCGTCAGCTGATAAAGAATATATATTGAATAGCTTACTGTCTACTTCTATAGAAGCAAGAAACTTGTATTGGATAAGTAGGTTTACTGGTTGTATTGTGTGTGCACTGGAAAAGAGACATAAGTAAAATACTAAAAAAGGGCACCGAAAGATTGAAGGTTGGCAAAGTGAAGCTATTGCTCGCTGGTGTCTTTCATTGCGAGAAATGTATGATGTCGGTTTGTGGTTGGGGTTGGGAAAAGCTCAAGGATGGGATCGGTAAAATCGTACCTAGATGAAACGCAAAAGTGTTTCTGTTATTTAGCGTTTGTTCTGCATCAGTGCCTTCCTCTTCCTTTTTACTCTCCTCTACTTCAGCCAAGCCCACATGAATGCCAGTCCTTCCAAAAAGAAGAGCGAGATAAGTGGGTACCTTTAATCTGACATGTGAAGGAGAACCTTATATTTATTCATGGTGGAGCACAACTGCTTCAAATTTACATTTAGTTCCAATTTCTGTGTGATCCGTGGAAGGGTAAGGAGCACACGTGCACGCACACACACACACACACACACACACACACACACACACACACACACACACACACACACACACACACAAACGTTGTGATATGTACACACCCAATCCCTGGTTGTGTCCCTGACCTCTGAGGTTTGGCTGAATAGCAGACCATGGTGGAGCTCTGAGTGCCGGCAGACCAGATGTGGCTGTCTAACCTCACAGACCTAACAAGCGGCTGCTTGGCCAGTAGCCGTACAACCGCTCAGCTGCTTAGCATTCTGCCTAGAAAGCCACCGGTCACGGTAGCAAGCCACCACTAGGGTGCTGGCTTTAAAGAGATGAGGTTTTCCTTAATGTCAGGGAGCTGTGCACACCATCTTAAAGCTTCACGTTAACTAGGTTTATTAAAGCCATATCCTTATGTCTTTGTTGGTTTGTGTGCTGCCTGTTAGGATTTAATGTGGCTTTGGGTCAGTGGTAGAATCAGACAGTTTTGGATTCATGCTGTTGTTGCTCATTGCTAACAGCATCGAATTCGAAACTACTCATTAATGTTTTGTGAAGAAATTGTGGCTTTTTCCTGCAGAGATGCATAAATAATCACCGGTGCCGATTCACTGCAAACTAGCATAACGAATTTGATCCCTCTGCAGAGTTTTTCATTGTTTTTCTTTTTTTATCTAGCGTAAAACTGTAACGGTAAGCTCATGGCATTCTAGACCACCCGCCCCCCAGCCCCCTGATTACTCATGCGCCACCACAAATGGAAAGTTTTAAATATAAAAGAATGCATAAATGCAACGTTTTTGTTTTTTCCGGGGGGGTTTTGGGCTGCTGGTTGTGTCCTCCACTTCCAGTCTAACCATCATGTGATGGCAGGTTTCAGTTTTAACAGGCTAAAAGCACAGTCCAACCATCTCTGCAAAGAATTCAATTCATTGTCCTTCTCCTGTGTCGTAGGTTTCAGTCAGCTCACTGTCAAGTTGTCCAGAAATCCTCAAGTTGATGATCAGAGCTTTCAGGGTGACACAGGAACACTAAAGTTTGCCCAGCATGCCCAACGTGAGGGTGATAAATTTCACCCTTCTGCTCTAAAATACTCATTTACAGCAGTGAAGAAAGCCCAGTGGTAAAACAGCTACGCTGACATTGTAGCATTGTTTCTCTTTAGCAGACCGATTTAAATTATTTCAGCTGAAAGTCTGTACTTTTCTCCGCACCCCTCAATCACTTTTTGTCAGCTCCCTTCAGGAAAAAACAAAAAACTTTTCTTACAATGCTGAAGTTGCAAAAGACAAAACCATGAACAACGGGAATAAAATCCCATCAACAGATTACAGACTTGAGCGTGGCTTGATTTCCAGAAATATGTAATACATTGCACATGGGCACCAAATGTGTCCCAGATGTGACGGGGTTCATGTGTTGTTCACGCTGTTCTGTCTGCACCCCGAGATCTGTGCTGTGTCATCAGAAAACTCTGCTCTCGCTCATATCGGCTTCCCACCACGGGAGACATTTTCACGAGCGATTGTTTACGACTACACATGTGTCTATTCATTTTCCAATTAAGATCCGGGGAGGCTTGTGATTATTCTCAGTAAATCCAGCTGACTCATCCCATGTATTGATCGAATATTGTTTGAGAAAGCGACTGTCTGGCTCCCCGCTGCGTCCGTTCAAACTCTCACCTTCTTGATTTTTTTATTCGTAATCAATAAAGTTCACAATAGTTAAACGGCACGCTGATCTCTCAGTAAGATCAGGGGATCAGATGGACAAGCAGCTAAATGCAAAACAGCTCATGAGCTTTTCTCAATGTTTCTGTGTCAAGAAGTTGACCCTCGAGGCTGGAAACCTACCTTCTGCCATCTCGAGCCCACACAAGGCCAAGTAAATTTATATTTACACCTGTATCTCCAAGACTAGAAAGGCATTATTAGTACCTGCAAACAGAGCTAAAATTGAATGTGTAGCTTTAGTAATGTGACTTTTTCCTCATTAAATCAGGATAACTCAAATAACAACACTTTGATTTCATAAAAAAAATAATTTAAAAAAGAGAAACTCTTACATTTTTAAAAAAGCATCTGAATATGAAGAAGCGGCAGCTTCACACTGCTAAACACTAAATCAGCTTAGAAAGACTGACAGTAAATGAGCATAAACACCGCAGACAGCTTATAGTAAGCTGTTTCAGTTACAGATGCTAATATTCAGTAAAGCAGACACGATATACACAACATTCATACCACACCAAATGAATTGGAGCTTCCTGATATGTTTCTTTTTCCACTCTGTGAAGATGATATATTTTATCCAGTGGGTATTAAGAGTAGATGCTGAGCAAATAAAAGGGTGGCAATGGGAAGATTTTGTCAGTGAAACCACATCTTGCAAAAGGTGAATGTTTGTTACTTTTTTTGTAATGATCTCCACCCAGACCTTTTCTGGTTTACCTCCCCTTGATTCTCCTCCCGAAGGTTTATAGCTCACATCTCTCTACACATAACATTAATTTAAAATTAGTTATGTGAAATTAAGTATTTCAAAAATCCAAATGTAAAAAAAACCCAAAAACGTTATGATCCTTTTGCGTTTGTGTGGCTGACTTGCTTGTCTGGCAAGTCTTATGCATTTTGTGCCTTACCTGCTTTTGATAGTTTAATATGGACACAGGTATTTGCTGAAGCAAGCAGAAACACCTGATATACGGACGTGTTGTTTTTTGTTTTAAAACCATGTAAAAAAAAAAATGTAGCCAACTTACGGTAAATGCAGACTGAAGCCGGCAGAATTTTGGTAGAGCAAAATATGCCTGCATGTTGTGGTGCTTAGATTTAATTGGGGTCTGCGAGGTAATCTTCTGTAAACACAGCAAACAGAATACATTAGTCTTGCCACAAAATGATGGTAATTTAAATGTAGGTGGGAACAGATAAACATGTGCAACTAAATGGGACTGCAGGAGGTTCTGCCCAATAATTGGTGTTGCTGCAATAGCTTGTATCATGACCAGTGGTCCTAAACAGTTCTCCCTGACACTCTGTTCTAATGCTTGCATACAGTCAGGGTTAACAAGCCAAATCTATAGGTTAATTCCAGAGTATTCATAAAGGTATTGGCATGAGGTTTGGCTGCAGATGGATGGGCTTGGTGTTACCATGTGCTCCTCCTCCCCGCTGCGTGCCTTCTCCTCCTCATTGTGTTTCCCTCTCAAGCTTTGTCTCACAAGCCTCCTGCCTTTCCCTTTTATGTTTCCCCCTCTCGCTCGGTCTATCACCCATTGATGTTGGTTTTATGATCTCTTTTTATGATCCCTCTCTCTCCCTCTGTGTCTCTCTCACTCTGAGAGCCTCTTGGTGTGTTGCTGGGATGGAAGAGCAGACTGAATGTGATTCATTCTGACGCCAGAATCAGTCTTGTGGCTGGCACAGTCTTGGCATGCAGATACACACACATCGTGACACATGCGCTTGCACACACACACACAGCAGCCTTTCTTGTCCGGAGTTTATTCTACTGGCTGGTATGCTGCCCCAGATACCAGACAGAAGTCAGAACAGGCACCGAACACACTTGAGCTGCAGCGCTGTGATGTGATTAGACATGGCGGATATCGACTGTGCCTTTTTACAGATTAGTATGTCACTCTCTGTTAGACTACCAGTGACTGAGGGCTTTGCTTGATTTTTGTGGAAAGCGGTAGCTTGTAAAGACTGATACAATTGTTTGCATGGTTGTGAGTATGGGAGTGTAAAGAAATGTCGCACATGTGTTTTTTGGCACACACACACACGCAGTGTGTGACTGTGTCTTTGTGTGTTTCTCTCCAGTCAAAGGTATTTATGTGCAACCATTGCCAGCAACACATGTTGAGCCCATCAACAGACTCAAAAAAAAACCCCAAAGGATAATATACAGTAATAACCTGTTCATTGTGTCATGAAGAAGATTTGATATTTTTAACTTTGAGGAAGTGATTTAAGAGCCACTCTACTGGTCATTCCTGTATGAAAACTAGCAGATGTAATGCTGATGAGCACTGATTTGTCATTCCTTTAACTCAAACCAGCCTTTGGCTGTTTTTCTTCCTGTCCTCTCGTGCTCTCTCTCTGTTTAGAGGTTCTTCACACACGCACACACACGCACACACACGCATAGAGGGAGCTTTATTGTCATTTTGGTATGTTCATGGTTGCCGCTTAGAGCCAAACACACAAATAATACTGAAAGCAACAGAATGGCTCATTAAGGACAACAAATTACACATGGCCAGCTCTCTTTTCTCTTTGTTTGTGTTCTTATTTCACACATATATAAGTGCCTATCTTTAGTGAGTCCTTGTCTTCATGTCTGAATACTTGAAGGCTTATATAGTCCTCTCCCTCCTCTCATTCAGTCAGCAGTTTTTAAACACTGACTTCATTGATTCTCAGCTCTTCTTATCCTTTGCTCCTGCCTGGGACAGTTCTAACTTCTCACACACTAACATTACTGTTTCCGTGTGTGTGTGTGTCTGTGTGTGTGAGAGAGAGAGCACATGGTGTGTCTAAAATCACCTTAGTCTGAATGGAAATCGCTATACATGCATACAATTGCTCATGTGTGAATGTCTGTGTTTGTGTGCGAGTATGTGAACATGCCCAAACCAAGCTGTGATGTCAGATGCAGGTCAGCAGAAGGACATTATTATTAATATTATTGTGTCTGGAGCTCCACAGTGGGTGTAAGAGGTCTGTTTTCGGCTTCCCTGTGGCTGATCACTGCGGCCCCAGTTGGGCTACACAGAGGCCCGTCTGTGGCCTGCAGGACCAGGAGCCCGCGGGGTGAATAAAAACGCTGTGAAACACGTGTTAAGAAAGGTGTGAAAGAAATCCGAGGGCGAGACGCTGCGTTTTGTGTGAAACCGCTCCCTCCTCTTTGCCACTGCCGTGCACATGCTCCCTCTCTCACACACTTAAACACACACACAGACATACGCTTGCACTTTTCCTTTCACACACACCTCGCATGGAGGTTCACAGTTTAAATAAACAGCGGCTCAAGCAGCAGGGCCGGGTCTGGCGTAAACGGCAGCAGACCGGGATGATTTTTCTCTTGGGGTAATGCTCTCTTTCACATATTCTTAATGATGCTTTAAAAGGGTAACGAAGGGAAGCAGCTGTAAGAGGGGAGTGAACTAGGTGAAGAGAAAGCTACAAGTGGGCAGAGACTCCAACATGACTACCTTTTTATGAGTAAAAATAATTACTCAGACCCAGCATTCAGAAGACGCCTGCAGTACATTTTAAAATGTAGTAGAAGGTCTGCATTTACTCAGAGACGCCCAATTGGAAGGTTTGACTTCCGCTTGATAAAAGTTCTTTAATGGGATTTGTCTGTCTGTGTGCGTGTGTGCTGTTTGCTGTGACTCATCCCTACTGAGCCTTCTCCTGCAGCTTTGTCTGTCCTTGCGTATATGTGTTTGTTGCCTACAATCTCAGCTCTCAGCAGCAATCGGTCAATAACACTTCAAACTCACCGTTTTCATCGACCCCCGTGATGAAACACACAGCAAGTCTGTCACGTCCTGGAAATGGCAATTTCTCCTCCAATCCATAACGTCCACAGGCCTTTGGGACCATGTAGGGATAGGGCTGCGGCGGCTGTATTGACTGAGTGGCGTGTTGTGTATGTGATTGAAATCTACTATTCATCCATTCCCGTAAGGTAAACATGGTAACGGGATGAACTGAGGGAGATTAAATGGCCCAAATATGACTTTGGTCACTCACTACAGGCTTTCAGTGTCTGATCTTCTTTTTGATTCAGATGTTTATTATTTAATATACCAAACAAGCTCATACAGACATAATCTAATCTCCTAGTCTTGTCATTTTGTCATTTTCTCCAATAGATTTTGAATAAGTTTCTATGTTTCTTTGATTTGGGCCATTATTCCACCCTCCTTAACTAAGTATGTTTGGCAAAGAGTTCGTGCCTTCACATTTCATCTCAAACAGAAGATGTCACGCACACAGATGGAAATATAAAAATATTTCATTTCAAATGCGCCCCCCCCCCCCCCCCCCCCAAAAAAAAAAACCAAAAACAAAAAAAAAAAAAAACTTTTTTCAATAAGTTGCTTATAGTTGACAAGGTCCTATATCACTGTTCTCAGTCTGACGGCGAAGCTGGAAATAACAGACACATTAGAAATGGATTTGAAAAGTTTTCAGTGACTTTTGAACAACATGCTCTGCCTCTAGTTCCATATTTCCCCCGATACCTTTTAAAGCCCCATAAATATAGTTTTCCCATCCGTTTTACTGATTCATCTAACAGCCTCTAAATGTATTGTTTGGGTATGTCTGCGTTTCATAGGTCCGTGTGTGTGTATGTATGTGAAATAAAGTCGTCCTTCAAGCTTCAGTTGCCAATTAAATGCTTTGCGTGGAAAGACTAAAGAGCCTTGAACAATACCGAACACTGCTACTCCTCCCACCACAATTATGTTGCATCTTAAAGTCGGAGACAGTATAAATGCAGCAAACCCAACCTCAAGGTGTATTCCCACATGACTATCATGACCCATGCTGAAGCATTTTTGTTGCCGTTAATTATTTTTACCACAAGCTGTACACAGAAACGGAGTCTGGTTTCCTGATGGGAACACGCAGACACAGTTCGTAATAGAGTTAAAAGAATACTCTTCTTTCCAGTCACATGAGTTGTGTGGAAACCAAGTTGCAAACTAAACTCGTGGCACAGTTTTGCATAAGCTCAGCGTCGGGTTTTGTGTACATTTTCCAAGTGTACTTCAGAATGGATTGAATGCCCTCGGGCTGAGCTCCGTTTGATAGACTTATCCTGTCTGTCACTACTCTACCCACAAGTCCTCCGAAGCTAAATATTTGAGCTTTTCATAACTGAGTGTTGGATTTATTTAACTAAAAGTCTGAGCTTAAACCATGACAGAAGGGTTCTGGTGAAAGTGCATAGAATACGTCTGAATCATAAAGGCATTTTACAGTCTCCTCATTCCCCACCTCCTTGTTCATGATTGTGACCTCATACTTAACATATTTCTATTAATTTCAGTTAGGTTTATTTATTTATTTTAATCACATGTCTCTAGAGATTGGCAGCTTTGTTGTGTGGAGCGTGTGGGCTGATCGGTACTGACACCTACGCTTCTCGTGAACATGATGACAAGGTGGCGAGCTGGAACATCAGTGGAGACTGAATGAGAGTGCTGAGTCAGAGAAACTGCTGCGGGGTTGTGGATGTGGGCCTACTGGAGGTGGGTGGTTCATTCATGGAGTCGCAGGTTCATCATCTGTGGAGTTGTGGCTTTATGTGCTGCTGAGAGAGAAATGAGAGCTTTATGCATTATTTTGCAACATTGTGGTATTCGACGCAGACGGGAAGACTGAGCAGACATGCCCTCTCACAAATCCTTCTATATTTCCCCTCATATCAGAATGTATTTATATTGCCTCTCCTTACCCATTTGTCATATCCCACCACATCCACTACAGTATTTTTTTTTACTGCCTACTTCTCTTTCCCCCACTGCGTTTTTTCATACCACAGCGTGACCTAATTATGTTTTGAATCAAACTCCACATGTGGATTATGAGTGAGAAATGCTCAATGACAAACTGCCGTCGCCGGGCACAGCTAGCTGGAAACTGAGCCGCATCGTCCTGGAGAGGGTTGGCTAGAGTGGAGATTGATGGCCTGATGGATAGATCAGGTGGATAGAGGTGGAGGGTTTAGTGGTTGTTTTCTTTTTTTTTTCTTCTGTGCTGAAGTGCCTTTGAGTAAGTGGGGCAGGAATGGCAAAAATAGTTTCCAGTCCCCTTGAAAAGTAACTCTCTAAGGTCATCTCCTTGCCCTGGGCCTTTATGCGTGAAGCTGAGTGTCCATATTCAGTCTTTTCCCTCCCTCCTGTCTTTTTTCTTTCTTTCAGTCTCTCTCCGTTTTCCTTCTGCGGCTTAATGGCTTACACAGGCCTCTGTATCAGCAAGGCTTCTGCAGCAGGAGTAGAGTTTGTGTGCTAACGAACCCTCGAGCTAATTAGAATTTCAGCCAAGCTGGCTGCTCTCCTCATTTCCTCGCCATTTCCCTCCCTTCGGACAAATACAATTTCACCCCTCAACTCGTGCAGAATTAATCCAGTTAATGTTCAACACGGGATGAATAATGGCCACTTATCTGCTGGGAACAAGGGTACAGAGGAGCTGCTGGGCCCAGTGCTGTGTGTCACTAAATCTGCTTTCTAGGCAGAGTAGTTGGGCCAAAGTACTGATAGCCCCTGGAAAAAGGGAGGTCTATGTGCTCTAACTGAATATCAGCCCACTGAACCTTTTATACTCACTGGCCTCTCTTTCCTCTTCTTTTCTAACAGAGTCCAAGTGTTCCCATGAATCATTACACCCCTAATGTAGCGTGGGGGGATGTAAGCAAACAAAAATAAAGATTGAAAGCAGTCCTCAGCTTACCAGGATTATCTGGATTGCTTGACAACAATTTCCACATCGTCTCCAAAGTGCCATGCACTCGCCAGGGATGCTTTATTTGTTAATATGTAACCAAGTGCAAGAATTAAAAATTAACTCCAGTCTGCTCCTGCTTTTCTTTTAGACTGAGTTACACTTGAAAGTCACCAGTTCAAGGAGAGTGTCACCACACCACATCTAAAGTGTTTATAGCTGATCCGAACAGTTACACAGGGAGGCGGAGTTAAAATCCTGCTGTTGCAAAGTGTGATATTTGACAGTCTGCAGTAAAAAAGAGACTTTATGTAAAACGTAATATGAATCTTGATATAAATGTCCACTGAAGCGTCCACTCCTGTGGAGGACGGGAGCTTTTCTGTTTGATAAAGAAGTCTATGGCGAAACAAGCTTTGGCTTCCTGGATCTGTGGCCTCAGTAAATGCTTTTCTAGTACATTCATTGTCTCAGTCACTAATTTCAGTTCCTATTGAATAGGACATAATGTTTTGGGTGGGCCTACCTTATGATTGGTAAGTCCAGACCATGTGACCACGTTGTGTCTCTCAGTTTTTCAGTTAGATCTACCCCTGGTTCATCAGAGCGTTCGCAGCAGAGCGTGGCTAACCAGTGGGTGACAGCTCAGTGTCTTTGTCCATCTTTTATATACAGTGTATAGATAACAGCAGTGTTCCTTAAATTAACCAGTTTGTCGTGTGACTGCCAGACTTTTCATCATCTCATTGAAACTGTTTTTTCAAACTACCTGACTGGAGATCTAGCAGCACCAAACTTTTGGTGTTATAAAGCTGCTTCTAATATTGAGCTAACTGTAGCAGACAGATAAGAGTTTTATTGCCCCCCACCCCCTTGGGAAATTTATTTGTCAACACAATAGAATAAATATAGCGATAGAACAAGTAAGAAAGATACAGTGGGGCAAAAAAGTATTTAGTCAGCCACCGATTGTGCAAGTTCCCCCACTTAAAATGATGACAGAGGTCAGTAATTTGCACCAGAGGTACACTTCAACTGTGAGAGACAGAATGTGAAAAAAAAATCCATGAATTCACATGGTAGGATTTGTAAAGAATTTATTCGTAAATCAGGGTGGAAAATAAGTATTTGGTCAATAACAAAAATACAACTCAATACTTTGTAACATAACCTTTGTTGGCAATAACAGAGGTCAAACGTTTACTATAGGTCTTTACCAGGTTTGCACACACAGTAGCTGGTATTTTGGCCCATTCCTCCATGCAGATCTTCTCAAGAGCAGTGATGTTTTGGGGCTGTCGCCGAGCAACACGGACTTTCAACTCCCGCCACAGATTTTCTATGGGGTTGAGGTCTGGAGACTGGCTAGGCCACTCCAGGACTTTCAAATGCTTCTTACGGAGCCACTCCTTTGTTGCCTGGGCGGTGTGTTTTGGATCATTGTCATGTTGGAAGACCCAGCCTCGTTTCATCTTCAAAGTTCTCACTGATGGAAGGAGGTTTTGGCTCAAAATCTCACGATACTTGGCCCCATTCATTCTGTCCTTAACACGGATCAGTCGTCCTGTCCCCTTGGCAGAAAAACAGCCCCATAGCATGATGTTTCCACCCCCATGCTTCACAGTAGGTATGGTGTTCTTGGGATGCAACTCAGTATTCTTCTTCCTCCAAACACGACGAGTTGAGTTTATACCAAAAAGTTCTACTTTGGTTTCATCTGACCACATGACATTCTCCCAATCCTCTGCTGTATCATCCATGTGCTCTCTGGCAAACTTCAGACGGGCCTGGACATGCACTGGCTTCAGCAGCGGAACACGTCTGGCACTGCGGGATTTGATTCCCTGCCGTTGTAGTGTGTTACTGATGGTGACCTTTGTTACTTTGGTCCCAGCTCTCTGCAGGTCATTCACCAGGTCCCCCCGTGTGGTTCTGGGATCTTTGCTCACCGTTCTCATGATCATTTTGACCCCACGGGATGAGATCTTGCGTGGAGCCCCAGATCGAGGGAGATTATCAGTGGTCTTGTATGTCTTCCATTTTCTGATGATTGCTCCCACAATTGATTTTTTCACACCAAGCTGCTTGCCTATTGTAGATTCACTCTTCCCAGTCTGGTGCAGGTCTACAATTCTTTTCCTGGTGTCCTTCGAAAGCTCTTTGGTCTTGGCCATGGCGGCGTTTGGAGTCTGACTGGTTGAGGCTGTGGACAGCTGTCTTTTATACAGATGATGAGGTCAAACAGGTGCCATTCATACAGGTAACGAGTGGGGGACAGAAAAGCTTCTTACAGAAGACGTTACAGGTCTGTGAGAGCCAGGGATTTTCCTTGTTTGAGGTGACCAAATACTTATTTTCCACCCTGATTTACGAATAAATTCTTTACAAATCCTACCTTGTGAATTCATGGATTTTTTTTTCACATTCTGTCTCTCACAGTTAAAGTGTACCTCTGGTGCAAATTACTGACCTCTGTCATCATTTTAAGTGGGGGAACTTGCACAATCGGTGGCTGACTAAATACTTTTTTGCCCCACTGTAATTTAAAATATAGATATTTTTTAAAACTGTAGCAATAGAGATTATTATAAACAGATTATTTTCAGAAAGAAATGTAATATATATACTTTCTAAACTTTAAAATAACTTTAGCTTTATTCAGGTTATGACCTGGTCTTAATGAGAGGGGAAACACATTTAGTAATTCAGACTGGGTTAATGCTGCGTGCTTGTGTTTAAGCATTTGTTATAAAGATACAGACCGTAAAGAAGTAAAGTTTAAAAAAAAATTACAGAGTACATGTGATTGACAGTATAATAGTGCAGTTCACTTTTGTGTTACATGTGCACTTGACATATTTTGTAGTCTAGACAGTATGGAACTGCACAATGGCATCCACGCAGGGAACCAAGGGCACCCCTGCGAATTAAGGCCGTTAACGAAATTACTTCACGTGGACCCTTGTGACCACTCACAGACCGTGAATGGGCTTTTACATTAGTTGGTGACTTACTTAAGAAACCTTCTGCAGCGGTGGGAAGTGAGGCTATATGGGAAGTTGGTTCTCTACCTCCCTCCCAGCATGTCAGAGCTATCAGCTGTTGGGTTGAGTCCCAGCTGCCTCGTGTGTTGACTCTACAGTGATAGCCATCAGCATTTGCCACATGAAAGGAGAGGAGACTAGTGTTCCTAAAAAAGCAGATGAGAAGTAAAGATGCAGAGGCCATGTTGGGATCTTGGCTATGTTTCAAATCTAGATAAAGACACTGATTTATCAGGAATGCCTTTTGACCATATCAGAGATTATATAAATCAGTTCCTTCCTTCTGGTAAGAGCTGACTAATGTTCTTGTAGGATAAGATCCTTTGAGCCAGTAAAACTTTCTTACAAATTTCAGATATGCACCCAGCCCAGGGGTTAATGTATTTACAGTTTTGCTCATCCTGTGCTTTGATAAAGACAAAAAAAACCCACAATATGCATACTTAGGAAGGAAGGGAGTAAACCCGTTTGGCTCACTGTCTAAAATTACCAAGCAAAGGCTCTCTGTGCATGCCAACAGCCTATGCAGGCAATGCTATCTGTGGTATGTCCCTTGAGCTGGCCCCTACACTTTTATTCAGTCCTCTTGTGGCATTTGAAACAGCTCACTGCAGGTCTGGGAGCAGTTTATTAGGAAAAAGGGAATGACTGATCGAGGAAAGCGGCTGGGCCCGAGCCAGCTGACCTGTAACCTGATTGTTACGAGTACAGGACACAGTCGTTTAGGGCTTATAAAATCTTATGGAGTGCTTGTGAGTACAGCCTGAGCTGTTACTAGTATTCTTAGATTTCCAAAGGAGTTATACACGCAATGTTGCAAGACTCACCCTCCACATCTGAAAGGATCAGCAACAATGTCTGCGCAGGCTTTTATAAACCTTTTTTTTCACCTCATCTCTCATTTACCATGTTTGTGTGTGTAAGAGAGAGGGTGAGTGCCATCGTGGCAGATGTTCTTGTGCAGATGCCTACTGTAACAGAAAGTATAACACAGGATGTTTTGAGAACTTTTGCAAATGTTTGTCATAGCCTGTATATAAAAGATGAATGTTGGCATCATGGCATCACCCACTCGTTTTGAACTCTGACAAGACTGGTTGAGTGCTAACTGTAGATAACTTGGTTAGCAAGCTGCATTTTTTTGTGTGGGTTCAAAACACAACACGATACCTGCTTGGATTACTCGTGCCTAATTAGAGAGCTATTGGCTACAGCAGGAGACATATTAGCGGAGAACTTTAGCATGTGTGTGCGTACTGACTGAGGTCACTGTCTCAGTCCACAGCACTATGAACACACAGACACACACCGTCAAACAATTGTCCACTGTATTTTGGTGAGTTAGATCTTCTTCTTTTTTTAAGTAAAGGAAACAAAATGGTTCACGTGTGACATGAAACTGTTAAAGAGCTCTAAATTCATTTTTCATACAGTGGATTTTCATTGCTCTCTAAGTCTTTTGTCCTTTTGTTTCAGCTAACGTCTGTTTCTCATGTTAAAGAGAGCTTATCTGCCTCTCTCTCTCTGGATGAGCGCTCATGTCCTTGCATGACCAAGTCAGCGTCCTGCTGCTGTTCTCTCTCCTGCCTCCCTTTCTGTCTCTCTTTTTGCCCCCAGCAACTGACTCAGGCAAGTGGTTTGATTCACATGCAAATCCTGCCAGACCACCAGTCATTCATGCTGCTAATTACACTAGTGTAGGGATGCTGACTTACTGACATCACACTGGCATATTAGCATGCAGGACAGAGGAGAAAAGTGTGTGTGTGTGTGCGTGTGTGCGTGTGCGTGCACTTGTTTGACCAACCAGAGAGGGCCCAGAATAACACAGGAAGTGAACAAATCTGCCTTCAAATAGAAAGTTGACATTGTGCTGTAATTTGAAACAAAATGTGAAAATAAAATGCTAAAAGTAATGGCGTTTACAGGAAGAACAAATATATTTGCTACTCAATATCTGAACAAAATAGTAATTTTGTATACTCATTACTCATTCATCACAGTATGAATTGACAAAGAAGAGGGGAAAAACTAAAGTAGATGCCCCCCATGCTATCGGTGGGTTTCATGATTACATGCAAACTTTCATTTTTATTTATGTTATTATAAATAAGAACTTAAGGTCCATTGGTCTTCTTTTCACAGAATCATTTGCACTGCAACGGACTTTGATGTCAAAAAGAGAAGAAACAGTGTTTCAGTAAATAAAACTGAATATGCGTAAATAAATGCTATAAACACAAACGAGGAAGAAAATAATAGATCGACCAGTGAACCAAACTTTTGACGCCATGCTTCTATTTTGAAAGGGTAAACCGGAATCGAGCTATTAATCTAAGCGCACTTGACAAACGGGGGGAGGATTAAAGCGCTGCTGCTGTGTGGCTCTGTCAGCAGAAAGCAGAGCTCTTGGAGCGCTCTGGGCTTTTACGCACCGAAAGTCCGCGCCGATCTTCTATGAGACTCGGCAGCAGTGTTTAACGTTACTGCCAAAGGAGAGCTCTGTTATTCTCGTTGAGCAACAAAATCTTTTTTTCTCTCCCTCTGGTGGAATTTGCGCACTTACTGGACGTACTGAAAAGAGGAATCCGCTTTTACGCACTTCATACTGGCTCTTCGTTGGGGCTTTTCCTCGTTTGCAGAGCCCCCCCAGAGTGTATTTGCGAAGAGGAGAGGGTTGACAAAAGGCTTTTAAACGGCCGGGATAAATGTAGCAGAGGGGTGCGGATCACGCAGCGGGCGAGAGTGGCGTGTTTTCGTGGGGAAGCTGTTGGAGTTGGAGTTGTGTGACAAATTCTGCAATGAGGAACGCGTATTTTAAAACCCGCAACACCAAAGCCTCCGAGGTCACGGTAATGGCTTCTCTCGGTTGCAGTTTGTAAGAAGGTAAGGGGCACATTATTGATAGTGTTTGTGTTATTGTTTGGTAGCTCTTGTGTAAAAGCGCAAACGGAGACGGGGACTTTAAAGGCTCGATTGATTGGGGAATGCGCCACCAGAGTCTGTTCGTGAACTTTTAGTCCTGTCTGGCTTAATCCTGATTTGAATTTATGCGTACAATAATCGCAGGACTGTTAAAGCACACTGCCTTTTTTTTTTTTAAATGTATAAACAAGTTGAACCCTCTACAAGATTTTTTTAGGATGTTGCACTCTTCTGTTTCACAAGTGGGTGTTTTTTCGATTGTAAATAACACTTGAATGCAGATTGCTGAACTTTCTCTCTGTGGACGTGTTCTCCCTGGTTTATATCCCCCACCCCACCTCCTGTAGCGCACTGGTCAGACCAGTAATGTGTGCTGTGGACCGTGTAGCTGTGTGACATATGGATTGTATTTTGAACTGACACAACAGACAATAGTCTGCCCGAGCAAAGGTCTGCAAATTAGTATTTTCTTCTCGACAGTTTGCAATAGAGAAGGATCTGTATTTTTCTTTGTCTGATTATTTATGTCGTTTTTTCTCCTGAAGTTTGCTGCTGACTGTACGTCTTTGTGGCTTTGCATTACACAACTCAATGCAGATTAATTGATCTGTTAAGATAGTTTACTTATTACTTACTTTTAGCAGTGAAAAGCGCCGCTGGATTAGCACATGAATGGGCGACAATGAATAATGTGAAATAATGTGTGGCAGCTGGCTGCAGGATCGCTGTGCACCTCGGGTCCGAGAGCAGACTGACAGGAACCTAAACGCCTGTCCAACATCATATCTGACATACGCAACTGTCTTTTGGGGGTGTGGTGATTCGGATGCTCATTGGTTCCTGCCTTTTCCTCACTGACGCTTTGAAAGAAAAGTCAGCGTGATATAACAGCAATATTGTACTTTCTCTGAAAGTGTATCAAGGCCATTTAATGTGTGTTGGGAACTGAACTAGAATGACTAACGACCTGTCACCACAGTGCTTCCAAAACAACATCTGTATTGATGCAAGTTTGACCCTTCCATGACCTCCCATCCCATCGAAAGTATTGTCAATTTATGGAATAAGTCAACTCACAGTAAAAAAGTGTCCCAGTGTGATGTTATACAAACACAGTCTCCTTTTATCCTTCCGTTTCATATTGGACCGATTCAGGTCCAATATGATGGCCTACATTTCCCATAATACAACTGTTAAAATATCCACAATCCCTTGAGTTATGTTTTCAAACATTGGCCATTATAGACTTTGACAGCTGGTTTTGCAGGTGCTCTTGCTGCTTGTGACGATTAAAAGTGACCTTGCTGTGTTAACTTGTCAATCGTCTACTAAAAAACCAGCTCACACTGTCAAAATTCAGTGCCAACATAATAGTTTTTTGTTTTTTGTTTGTTGAACATGCTGTAAAATAATGTTGCCCATTAGTGTAGACCAGGGCCTAGTTCAAAAGAGCAGGCTAATCTATAAGTGGCCATGACAGGTGGGTGCGGGCCTAATCTTGGCCATCAGCAGCACGTTGCAGCAGGTTCTTGCTAATTGGCCACACATGGAAAATGCCTTTATCAAGCCTGGGTTATGCCAGAGACACCTCAGTCATGTTTGCCTGTGATTAACTCTTAATAGCTCTGAAGTCAAAAATGTAGACCATAGGTACGACTTTGTTTGCTTGTGTAGCTTGTATAGCTATAATTTGTGAAAGCAGGGCTGTTTCTTAAAGCGCCTTTAAAATTTATCTTCAAATATTACTGCCGGAAAGCTTGTATTTGCTAAACAACAGGCCGTTAAAGACAAAAGACTCTATCTTCTTACGCTTCTTCTTCCAAAGAAAACAAAAGCAGAAGAAGAGGGGGGATATGAAAAAAAAACACTTGGAGTGTCCTTGCGCCCAGCTGTCCCGTCCTCTCCGCTCTCCCTTCTTGTCATGCAACCTCTGCTTTTTGTGTAAGGCTTGCATTTAAAGATGAGATTTTAATCTGACCTTCTGATACCATGGAAAAGCTGCAGTGGTTTCGGAAGAAAATTATGACTTCTGCTCAAAAGACGCACTTCTGTGAATTGCTCTTTATCAGATGGGGTTTTTTTAGTACCTACCTTACCTTCCTAAAACTTAATCATCTTTAAATCAGTACTAGAGCCTAACCCCACATTTCAGGCTTCTAAAATCAATAAAATAAATAAATTCATTGAGCCCACTTTTGTTTTGTCTTCAGATATTCAACTTAATCTTACAGCCTGTCACAAACTGTGATACTGTGCTTGCTAAAGAGCTTGCTGCACTGATTGACAACCGTTAAAACAACTGTACGCAATTGTAGAGCAGCCCAGTAGACCCTAGTTGCGTATTAAAATTACCCGTTACCTGGGATACGGTGCTCATCTTGCAGCGGTGAATGATGATTATAATTAACTTGAAATATGAACCATTGTCCATTGACATCATTGCGAACCACAAACATACCCCAACCACCCCATGGGCTTGATAAAACCCTCACTCTGGCTGACCAATGATATATCAGCTCTCCCAGGGGACAAAAAAAAAAGAAGCCCAGTCACATTTGAAAAAAATAACAAGCCTCTTTACTTCCTTCCCTATATCTCAGTCATTTATGAGGCGTCAGTGATGCACTTGACTTGTTTTACCAGAGTTTCTAAATCTGATCTAATTGAAATCATGTAGCTTACACGGGGAAGCTCGGGGATTATGTTTCAGTTGAGGGGAAATCCCAGGCATGTCCATGAAGAATGTAAATCATGGGGAAAGCAGGGCAAACGGACCCTCAAGGTCTACAGACTCTCTGCTTTTTCTGATTTGAGAAAATCAGGACGTGTTTGGGGTGAATCACTTGGAGGAAGGTCTCTCTGACCCACATCTGTACAGATGTGGGTCACCTCCTTCTGAGTGGACACATGAAAGGTGTGGTGTGAAGAGGCTTTCTTTCAGGTTTCATCCTTCTTAGCCCAAGGACAAAATACCTGTCTTTAAGTGTTCATATGTGCTTTATCTCGTGTGGTGGATCCACCTTGCGCTTTGACCATTTTCATTGTGATTGTGTATGTTCTCATAGATTCATGAGATTCTGTTCCCATCCAGCAAATCATCTTTAAATCAGTAATAACTGTGAAAGTGCTGGTCTGTAATGAGGCAAGCTGCTTTGCCTCCGGCTATGGCATCATCCTCTTGGGACTGGGATTTGCTAAGCACCCTTCTCCCAGTCTGCCTGCTTGACAGCTCATTGATGACTTCATCTACATCTGTTCTGTTTATCATGGTCATCAATATTCATGACAGGGATATTTGCCCACTTCAGGCATTTTCTTAATATTTATGTAGCGAGTGTGTGTGAAGTCTGTGGCTGCCCTTGCACAATGACAACAGAAGTTTAGAGGTCCTTCTTTAGCTGGAGCTCAAAGCATGAGCTTTTTAGGCTTCTGCCTGTCGCTAAATAATCTCTCATCCATCTTCAGCTATGTATATATACATATATTACAGGCATGTGGCTAGTTGTGGCATGCCAGTAAGACGTTTTGCTCGAACTAAATAAAGTGAGCTCCATGTGTTTCATTGTCTGTCTCATCACTCAAATCAATCACTGCTAAGTCAAATTGGATTTTGAGCTTTGTTAACTAAGGCTAAACCCTTGGACAAGAAGTGTTTTTTTTCAGGGAGAGACACGATGAAGCATTATGGCCGTTTGGCTCAGAGCACTTTGCGTTAACAGGCAGTTGACACAAACGCTGGGACAGTGCCAACTGTTTTTGTGACTGAGTCTTAGCTTCGCAGCCCCGTACCCATCACCCATCGGTAAGCTCAACAGACTCAAGAGTCCACAGCTACAGTACAGAGCAAAGTTAAGAAAGGCTTACGGACATATCCAGTGGCAGTGTTTGAAAATAGGATTGACTCGGCACATGTACCTATTTTGAAATTCCAATCAGACCTAATTGCTCAGTAGTCATTATAGTGGGAACAGGTTCAACAAGTACCGTAAGGTTTAAAAATAAAGTCTGCAAGAAATGTCGAGCAGTTACACGCTGAATATATCGCACTGCAAGAACTGATTCACAAGAAGCCAGATATTGCAGACTACTTTGCATTCATTTGTTCGGACAGACTGACACCTTGGATGGCTGAGGATGTGTTACAGTGTCCTGACTGTCCCTAAGCTCCTCCATAGGGCTGTCTCTCAGACAAGCCAGCATCCCTCTGAGAAGGTAATGGGATTGTCTCACCGGTTTGGCCGCCTGAGCGGCAGCAAGGGTTAGTGGGATGTGACCTCGTTGCCCACCCAGTTTCTATTTGCAGGGTTTAGAGCTGTCAAGGACACGGCGATCTGTATGGTTGCACTGTCTCTATGCTTTGCATCAGAATGCAGTCCTGGCAGTGTTGGGCTACATTTTCATTTTGGCCCATACACTCAAGTATTGAACCCATATATTGCGATCCTTTTCTAAGCCATCTCATACACAGCTGACTCTAGTAGTAGCACAGTTACAAGCTGAGGTGTCTGCAAAAATACAGCTTTACTTTGATGAACAGCAATGATGTTATGGGCTTTTAAATCAAAAGACAGGTGAGCAGTCAAACCCAAAATCATTCTTTATAAGCTTAATTTCAATCCTGTAATGATTAAATGAGCTGTATTTGGTGTTGAAACTAAAATCAGACAGTGGTACTGTGATTGGTGATGTATTATTTTATGGAAATGAAGTATGGATGAAGGGGCGATATTCTAACTTGGGTTAGGAAAATTATAGGAAAGAGCAGCTCAAATGATTGTAGACCCCCTAGTGCCTTAATGTGACCTTGCTCTTGCATCTAAGTTTTCTGTGGGAATTCTCACACGGATTGCTTTCCCTGTTATAGATGGGTGGATCCCTTTGGCTAATGGGGGTGGGGCACTGTCCTCGCAAAGCATCTGCAAGTGGTTCTCGCTAACCTTGTACATAGCAAAGTGCCTGTGTATTGTGTTTGCGTAGTGCTGTTTTCCATCACTGTCAATGGCTGTATTCGGCCTATTTCCAAGGCATGCTTGACATAAGATCTTCATACCGCAGACGAGTGATGAGCATTGCTCTTTTACTGGGAAACCCACAGTGGGAATCCTCGACATTTCAACTGAGATGAGTAAGAGTGCCTGTGGAGGGAAAAAAGTTGTTTCGCAGACTTCGAGTTTGTGTTTCTTGGGCTAATTTTGAAAGAAAAGATGTTTTTAATGGTTTATTTTTGATTATTAATGATGGACGCTAGAGGCTCACACCATGTGACCTCTTGTTCTTCTTTATACATCACTCTATCAAACACAGAACTTGTTTAATAATGATCAGGGATATCATGAGGTTTAGATGCACAACACTGCCCAAACTATGAACCAGACTTTAAAGCTACCATTTAGACGATTGCTTTATTTCTAGACCATTATATCTGTCCTTAATTTGCACATGTAAGCACACATGCGACATTTTTTTTTGTTTGTCACTGGCAGGAAGATCTGTGTACACTGTAAGTGTCGTCGTGAGGAGCATGCAGTGACAGCCATGCCCGTAGAGATGGAGAAGACGGTCACCAAACTGATGTACGACTTCCAGAGGAACTCAACCTCGGATGATGACTCAGGCTGTGCCTTGGAGGAGTACGCCTGGGTTCCACCGGGTCTCAAACCTGAACAGGTATGTTTAGTCTTATTCTGCTATGGAGCACACGGTCTTCCAGCATTTCAGTCTTGTTAGTAACGCCATCTTATCACTTCTCTTGTCACCTTTTTTGTAAAATATGTGTAATTGTGTGCACCGGTCCAATCCTTTCATCTATTTTTTATCATGTGAAGCTGAAGTTTTTGTAAAAAAATAATTGTTGAGCATTTGAATCCACAGCTTTTTCGTTTCCTCCAGTGTAGATAATACAATACAGAGGCTAATTAAAGCTTGAACGTGAATGAAATGACAGAAGACGTGGGATCACATTACATCGCCCTTTCAAAAGCTCCGATTTCACCATACACTGTAGTGGCAGTTGAGCAGTGTAAGTTTATATAGTGAATTAGGATAAGGCTTGGTGTTGTAAAATATGATCATGGGTTAAAGCTTAGTCTTTCAGAGATATGCACAGGCAGGTGTTAGTTCAAATATATAACACACTTTTAGTACAATAATCAGAAATCTAATACAAATTCCAACTATTCGTTTAGACCTGCATGTCGCCATGTGTCGCATATATTACATGCTGACTGCACCTTCTCCCAGCTAATGGATAACAAGGATTATGTGCTTCCAGCAGTTAAATTAATCTCCAATTCCTTCTCCCTGCAAACATGTTTACAGTAGGTTACATTGCCCTCACAACCACAAAGCTAAGCCTGCGTTAATACATAAGCACATAAAATGGACCCGTGCAGAAAATCGTCTATTACAATACTTCACTTAACTGCAGGTGCGCACACGTGGGAGGGTTTCCAGCGTTATGGGACAATAACAACGTTTATTGAAGCCGGTTTCATTTTGTTGATGAGCTGAGCTGGTCAGTACATTGTTGGCACACCCCCCACTGTTTCGACCTCAAAGGACTGAGACCAGCTATTATTCATCCCTCTCCAGGATCATGCTTACAACTCCGTAGTCACTTCTCATTTGGTGAAAATATAACCTCGGGAACATTCAGGAAATAAAGAGGACTGGGCTGATTAGTATAGCAAGATCAGAATGCTAAACAGCCTAGAGAAGAGATTCAGGATTATTGTTTTTTGTTTTTTTATTACTTGATATTACTTGATTGACTTGATCATGAGAATGGAAAGAACATTAGACTGTTAAACTGAATCACTTCTAGCTTTAACCTAGCAGCAGGCAGCACATGAAATGTGCCAGAAGCTGTAGCAGTTTCTATCTTCCAAACCTGACATGACAAATCATTCAAGCTGTGGAGACCTGGTGTGACTTTTTTCAGGAGAGTGGACATAAAGCTAAAACTTCAGGTTAAAAACTGCAGATCAAGAGTCTTCCTGCTTTGAACCGCGGAACTGTATCTGTCTCCTGTTCAGCCTCAAGTGATGTACTGCTATTCTGTAATGAGACATTTCTAAGCAGGACTGTGGTCAGTCAGGTGTGTCTGAGGGATAACTTGGGATTGTTTCTGTCAACCAAGCAGTGCTGTCAGTTCTACTTTCCACTATCAGGGTGCTGAAATGCAGAGACGGCAAAAGAATCTTTAGCAACAAATGGAGCCATTATTCAGTGCGTTTGACATGTTATTGGGCCATTTTCCTCCCTCGCTAGTCGCCTCGCTCTCTCCTCTTCATCGTTTAAAATAGAATTATTGGATGTTGCCAAGTTACCGTTTGTCAAGGGCAAGAATGATAACTAGCAGTGGTCTGTGAGAGATAAGCGTTTTCTTCATGTGTAAGAGCTGCAGTCTAATATGGAAACTCTGCTAGGCATCAATTCCATGTGCCATGTCTGTACAGAAATTCAATTTTAGGTTTTTCATGCAAACTTGTATCTCTGTCAGGTTCTAACATGGGCCGAGAGTCTTGAAGTAGATGAATTAAACAGAAAAGCGCCAGGTAGAGAAAGAAGCGAGGGCAGTTTGACCTTTTCCAAAATAGACCAGAGGGCAATTGGACTCATTCCGATCTGAGATCAAGAACAATAAAACCATCAGCCTCTGACTTGATTGCAGCCAGCAGCCGTGAAGGACGGGTAAATGATGGGTCAGTGGATGTAAAAGCTAGTTGGGTATTTGACAGAAAATGTGTAAAAATCCATAGTCCCTGGAGGATGAAGAGGACTAATGACTTGAATTACTCTTCCTCGCTTTACCTTTGTTGCGCCACAGCGAGATTGATATTTGCTGAATTTGACATCGATAGATGGCTGCGATTCTAAAAATTTAATTTAGTGCTACCCTGCTGTCCAAATTCTATTATTTCGTGGATCATGATCAGATATCTTTAAAGCTAGTAATATTCCTATAAACATCACTTCTGCTTTGTGTTTAGGTGTCATATGTTAGCAGTGTTTGGCACAGTTTTGCACCATGGGCATTCACACATCTCAGCAAAGACGTGAGAACAGGAGGGAAATGAATGAAACCTGCTGTTAAATCCTCTCTCTTCACAGTAAAAACACCCTTTTTTTCCTCCGCAATGTTTGACTATAGCTACCAGTATTTTCTCAGCTATATAATATCTGTGTCTACTAACCGCTGCAAAGTGGCTTGTTGTGAGAATGTCAGAACTGGTGCCTGGTGGTGTCTTTTTCCCCTGCCTGCCTGGCCATTAACAGCAATAGAAACCAGCTGTGTGAAGCAATCTCTCTTGTCACTCATCTGTAAAGTCCTACCATTTGCTTCAGCCTTAAAAAACACTCCCTTCAGTACAGTTTGAAATTCTGCCCTGTCTTTACTTCCGTCTGTTTTCGATTACAGTTATTATCGCAAGCTGCTTCTTCTGGCTCGCTCTGGAATATTTGTGTGTATGCATGTGTGTACGTGTGTGTATCTTTCTTTAGATCTTTTCCTCGGGGCAGTGTGCCTTTCACCTCCAGATTGTAACCCTGCTGTTCTTGGAAGCATGTTTTGTAATTTATCATTAACAGTGGGTGTGTGCGTGCATCACGAGTTTGTCTTTTTTGTTTGTCAGTGCTGTGTGATATATCGGCACTTGACCAGTCGGTTGTTTCGGGACTATCCAGAGATTCCACCCCACCCTCAATGCCCGTCCTAAATTGTGCTCCTGAGCACAGATCTCATGTCCATTGCCAACGCCAGCAGAGAGCCAACAAAAGCAAAGCAGAAGGAATTGGGTTACATTTACAGCAAAGAGTCTCCTGCTATAAATTCATCCCAGTAACAAATACGCTTGTACAAGTGGATACTTAAAGGAAATGAAGATCGTCTTTGATGCTGGATGTGATGCTGCACCTTTAAAGAGAGTTTTCGAAAGCTGCTCAGTTTTGATTCGGGTGTTTACACACTGATGCACGTCTGCGTTATTCAGGTTAATCTGCTTTTGTGTGGCAGACTGTGTTATTGCCAAGGACAAGGCTAGTCGGTAAATCCATTCAGCTGACCTGTAGGCCATCAAGAGAGACGTGATCTTGTCAGCAAGCATCGATCACACATGCTGTCTCTCTCAAAGTCCTTGGTGTACATTTTACATTTTACGTCTTTCCATACACAAAGATATCTTCCTCTACACTCACATCTTTTTAACTTTTTCCCTCTCATGTCTCCTCCTCCACCTCTCACCCTTTCTCTCTTTTTCATCTATCCTCAAACCTCTCTTTAAAAACCCTGTGGCTTTCTTCATTTGCCCCCCTCTCCAGTCACATTCATATATAACTGCCTGACCTCAGTTATACCCCAGCCCCCCCTCATTACAGTGTAATAAAAAGAATGTCATAAATAACACAGAAATGACACTCATTGTCTGCTGTGGTGATGTAAAGACTGTCCAAGTAATTTCAAATGTCCACATTAGCATTAATCTGCTGCCACACGCTTGCATTGCTGGGGGCATACGTGTTGAACACTATTTCGTTTTTGTGTGTGTGTGTGTGTACGTGTGTGTGTGTGTGTGTGTGTGTGTGTGTGTAATTGTGACAGGTCAGTAATGCATTCCCTTGTCAGTGTGCAGAGATGGAGAGGTGCGGTTCCATTAAGTCTCTACTGGTGGGCCATAAATCAAAGTGTGTGTGTGTGTGTGTGCGTGTGTGTGTGTGAGAGAGAGAGAGAGACTGACTCCCAGTGGCAGATCTTGATACTTTGGTCCTTGCACAGTTTTACCTTTTTAGCCCTGAAATGATAAAATCAAAACAATATCCAATAAAGGCTGAAATTTCTCAGTTTTTGTAGATGGTACAACAACAAAAGAAAGAAGTCACTTACTGCAGAATATTTGAGCACTTACCTGGTAATGAAAACAGCCCCTCAGTCCAAATGTTCTCTGTCTCTCCCTCAGGTTCATCAGTACTACAGCTCCCTGCCTGAGGACAAGGTGCCCTACGTGAACAGCCCAGGGGAGAAATACAGGATCAAACAGCTGCTCAATCAGCTCCCGCCCCACGACAATGAGGTGAGTCCAAACAGATGCCCTCCCCCACCACCTTCCATGCATGCATCCATCCATCCATGCATCCATCCATCCATCCATCACCTCACCTCCTTCAGGGCAATACAGAGATAAGAGGGGGAGCGGGGGGAAGACAGACGCTTTAAAAAGTGGAGTCTGTCTCCCTAATGGGCGAGATAGGGAAGTGTTTATCGCTGCCTGTTAAAGTTGGTTACATGAATAAATTATTACCACAGTTCGTTTGAAGAGATTAAAAGACAGGATCACCGTGAAGGTCGGCTCTGTTTCCCACCTTAGTTTAGGCTAACAGTCAGCCTGAGCTGTTATTTCTTTTCACTTTATTAAGCGGGACTTCACAGAACCAATTTGTGGTCAGGTAGTGGGTGGGTTCTTAACTCCACCTACTAATCTGATTGGTCAGTTGTTTCGTCAGCTGCGATCTGAGAGCCAGTTATTCATTTGGTGACGTGGTTCCTGGTTAGTCCTGATTCACAATTTGCACCCAGCAAAAGCAGAGCACAATATCAGTACTTCTTAGCAATGACAAAAACATGATGACAATTAATTCAACTCTGGGATCAGTCACTGACCTGGCAAACATTATACAGTTATTGAAATCTTTAAAAAAAAATCAAACTATTTCTATTCACTTTAATTAGTATTCATTCATCCATCCATTTTCTGTCACCGCTCCAGTTCATGTTCTCGTGGTTTCATGGTCATGTGATCTTCATCCAGGTGCGCTACTGTAACAGTCTGGATGATGAGGAGAAGCGAGAGCTGAAGCTCTTCAGTAACCAGCGGAAGCGCGAAAACCTGGGTCGGGGCAACGTCCGCCCACTCCCCGTGACGATGATGGGGGCGATCTGCGAACAGGTAGCTGAAAGAAATGTCGAAAGCATAAAATATACATTTGACCTCCGTGTTATTTATTGATTTATTTTTTATATAAATGTCATTTCTATGTGGACAGAGAAGTGACAGAAGTGAGTCATGTGGCAGACATATGGAACGACCTGCTGGCATGTCAGTGGGGTTTAATGTTGACGTATATAAACGAGGGAGGTCCAGTTAAATTACTATTGTGACCTTGTCGCACTTCAAACTCTTACAGTGATGTGTGTGAGTATGGTACTATAAAAATTCTGAAATACAGCTGAGTTCATTATAGTTGAGTTAGACTGCTCTAAATTCTCTAGATGCTTAGTGTTTGTACTCTTATATAATGGAAGTTTGGAGCTGAATGGAATTCCTGTTTAACAATAAACATACACACTTCATGCATCCACTGGCCGTTTAGCATTTTATTTACAACAAGCTCAAACAAGGTGGAGATACTCAGTGCTGTGCTGGTGCTCCGGGTGTACAGCTGCTTTATAGCTCGTGTTTCTTATCCAGTTAGCAGACACACACACACACGAGGGAGTGGATTGCTGGGAGAGTTTGTATTGATTGAATTCTCTCTCCCCCCCCCCCTCTTTGGTTTCTTGCAGCTCTAGGCTTTGTGCCAGTTAGATAACCTGATTGCAACTCTACCTCCGTCTCCACCTTCCCACCCCTCTAAATCTGCTTTGCCTGCCTGACCTTTCCTCCCGTCTTACTGGTGCTGCTGCTTGTTTATCTTCCCGTTTATCTTTATCTTCGTTTGTCTTCTCTGATTGTACACCTCCATGCCTCTCTCACACTTTTTTTTAATCTTCCCTACATATCTCTCCATTAATAAATCTATCGTTTGTCCCACCAGTGTCCTCCACCAGCCCCTCAAATTCTTTATCTCTCTGGTTCCCACCTCCTGAACACACCTTTGTGCTCGCAGCCTTTTCGACTTGCATAATTGTGTTACAGACAGAGATTTACTGATCCGGTATGTTCGACTGGTATCAGCACTAACCTGACCTTATTAGAGATCCAATGGAAGGTGGACTTTAAGTTCATGGAAATCTCTTTATTTGTTGCATCTTCTGTAGCGCTGATGTGACTGTTTAATCCGTGAAACATTTTCAGTTAACAGAATGTTTTCTGGAGTCTTTTGTGAGGCTAAACTGTCTTTTCCGGCCATTGATTGGACAGAACAACCAATTTACAGCTATTAACTTCGGCTTTAGTATATGTATTACTTGACTGTAACTTTTTGTAGACCAATCTATCAATTGTATTATCAATTGAGTAACGGGTGATATTAAGTGATGATGACAGTGGTTGGAATTGCGGCCATTATCCTCTGATGCTCCAGTAAGTTTGACTAAAGGTCCAATAAATGGAGTTCATCCCAGATTTAAAACAATTTTTCACTTCCTGTCGGATTAGATTGTAATTCCATCCCTCTAAATGAAGCAAATTGGATTAGATGGTCTTATGTCCTGTTTCCAATGAACCGTTTTAACAGGAATTACTTTACATTAAGCAATCAGTGATGCCATACAACAAATCAGGATGCTGGCCTGTCTGTTCATTAAAAAAAAAAAAAGCTCTGCAGGCATGGACTTTCAGCTTTCCTTATGCTTTGAAAAACTCATTTGAGCCATGTGACTTCTTGCTGGATCATGACACATGAGTCTCACGGGGTGGTTTTTTTTTTTCACATGCAAAGATTTTACATTATTGTATCAAAGAAGCGTTTCATTCAATTCTGTACTTTGAGCTTTAGACACTTTTTAAATAAGAAACGAAACAGTGCTCACATTGGATTCATATAAGAGAAAGCTGATAAATTGTGACAAATAAACCCAGCGATCATTTAGTTGTTTCATTTCATTTTCTGTTTAGTGTGGAGGCCAGATAAACGGCGGAGACATCGCTGTGTTCGCATCCCGGGCAGGTCACGGTGTGTGTTGGCACCCTGCGTGCTTCGTGTGCAGCATGTGCAACGAGCTGTTGGTGGACCTCATTTATTTCTACCAGGATGGAAAGATCTACTGCGGCCGGCACCACGCCGAGAGGCTGAAGCCACGCTGCACTGCCTGCGATGAGGTAAACGCACATCACACGCAGACACACAAGGCTACACATGGATGGTCATGTCTTAATAGGTACACGTCACCCACTTGGACAAGCTGTGCCTGTAACTGTGCCAGTAGGGCTATTTATAGTGTTTACACACATGCACTCTGCACTTACACATGCCTATATACACACCAAATTGCTGTCATACGACGCTTACGAGCTCACAGCACACTCCGTCACAGTTTAATGTCTGCTGAGGTTTATCCAGTTTAAAGGGGTTGAGTTTCAATATCCTGATCTCCCAGCCCATTAACGCCGACTCTTACTCTGCAAATGGGGACAAGGACTCTTTTGGCACTTAAATGCATCCCAGCGGTTTAACAGCAGCGTAATTAAAAGCAAATGCACCACCAAGATTTCAGTTCCTCACACACATTAGCCTCCTACACGAACTGGCGACAAAGAATGATCTAAGAGTGCCAAGCTGCAGAGGAAAAAATGGTATGGAGTGGGAGGGCAAGCAGTCTTTGTCCTGTCATTCAGCACGCAGTAATAACCCAACTGCGGTTTTATCGCTATGGACTTTCAATAAACAATACTCTTTCTTATGTCTTTGTTCTTAGATCATCTTTGCAGATGAGTGCACCGAGGCAGAGGGCCGTCACTGGCATATGAAGCACTTTTGCTGTTTTGAGTGCGAGACGGTGCTGGGGGGTCAGCGTTACATCATGAAGGAGGGACGGCCCTACTGCTGTTCCTGCTTCGAGTCCCTGTATGCAGAGTACTGCGATTCCTGCGGGGAACATATTGGTATGCTGCCTCACTCCCCATCATCCATCACTTCCATCTATTGTTTCCATCACTGTTCATATGGACTGCATTAATGACTAGAAGTTCATGCAAAGAATTGGTTGCTGAAAGGTTATTAAAGTTCCAAATACATAATTTATATATAAGAGGATTCAGATGCAAGTTTGCACAGAGAAGAAAAGAGTTACAGTAGCATGGATGTGGTCTTGTTTTCAGCATTTTCTCATGGAATAAAGTTCAGAATATTTGTGGCAGGGGTGCAAAACTGAGCACCACAGACTTGCCTTTACAAAGCACAGAAATGTATACAATATACATCATGCAGTGTGGAACTCAACATTTGGGAAAAGGGATGACTATCACATGGCTTTTCAAATTATGGGCCAGTTTTTGGTTGCTATTTTTGTTTTTTTAAGTTTATAAAGGCATAAAGTGTCAGACAAGTGTAGAGACAACCCCAGCGAGAGAAGAAAATGGGGGATTTTTCAGCTGGAAACATTCCTATAAGCAATTTTTCTGTCTTTGAGTTCGTGCTCATGTGCATGCATGTGTAACTGCACACGTACGTGTGTGTTTCCCAGGACAGGATGCCCAGGTGTGATTTTTGGCACATATTTCTCTACAGATTTGCGCTGTAATTATTAGTCAGACAGGATACAGAAAAGTATTTGGCCTCAAAAATAAAACTGATTACAAATGAAAACCACCAGAAAGCACTCTCAATCCAGATGGCAGTCATTAGCAAATAGCTGGTTTTCTTTTCCCCTGCAACAACTGGAAACATTCTCAAAATGCTATGTGTTTATACAATGCTGGGCGAGCGTCATAATGAGTTTACCCTGAAACACAGCAAAGTTGCCGCCTCTAGCTCCATTTTCCATTTTCTTACTGTATAAGCTACTTGCAGTATGCTGCAATTTGACACAACACAGCTTGTTTAAATTACATTTTTAAATGTTATGCCCTTTGATGCCATGAATACGTGAGTATGAGTATCTGTCATTTATGTGTTTATTTTTCCCTCAGGTATTGATCAAGGCCAGATGACGTATGACGGGCAGCACTGGCATGCTACAGAAGGCTGCTTCTGCTGTGCACGCTGTAAACGCTCTCTGCTGGGTCGGCCTTTCCTGCCCAAGCAAGGCCAGATCTTCTGCTCCCGCTCCTGCAGTCTAGGGGAAGAGCCTAATGGCTCCGACTCTTCTGATTCGGCCTTTCAAAGTGCTCGCTCCACTAGAGAGTCCAGACGCAGCTCTAAAACAACAAAGAATGGAGGGGGAGGCGGGGTGCAGACTGAAAGATGTTCAGGGGAAGTGGACCCACTATCTTTGCAAATGGATCTTCTGAGTCTGTCCAGCCAAACACCCAGTTTGACTCGTGAGCCACCTTCCTGGCAGAACCAGGAGCAAGCAGGCGATGGTTACACTTATGAATCCCAATCTGATCCAACTGCTAATCCCACACCTCTCCAGCTTCTTAGCCAGTGCAATGTCAGAAGTGTCTATAACCCCACCTGCTCTGGACAGAATAATCAACAGCAGGATTACAGGATCAAGGAGAATGGAGGTTTAAAGCGACCGCCTATTTCAGCCATGAAAGGCCACTCTCTGAATGAGACGTGGTTCCAACAGCAAGCTCCAGAAGAGTACTATCCACCCAAACTGAGGACCCAAAAGAGCTTCACTGAGGTGTCCCACTGCACTCAAAAACACAATGGCTTCTCCTCAGACAAGCGTTCAATTAGTTTGCACGGTTTTCAGAGGGACAGAGATGCGGGGCCTTCAGCAACTACCCAACAAACAGCAAGGAGCAGGAACCCAATAAATGCACTTAACTTGACAGAGCAACTGACCCCGTTAGAGCAGACCCCAAGAGGATCCATGGAGTCTCTGGCTCTCTCCAATGCTACAGGTTGGTGTAGTAGTAGTACTCACTAGATCTTGGTTTGACTTACAGTTTCTGTTTGGTGTGTTTCCATGTTGTTGCATATTAAGATGTTTCCCCAAGCTAAAGTGACAGTGAGTAAAAGGCAGTGATTTCTCCAAATTCTACTCTCTTTCCTTACAGGCAACTCAGATGCTGGGGGAAAGCGTCAGGAGCACCTTTCACGTTTCTCTATGCCGGACCTGAGCAAAGACTCTGGAATGAATGTGTCTGAGAAAAGTCATGTGGACACCCTCAACTCCTCAGGGCAGTTTCGCAGCTCTGAGTCTATTCACAGTCTCACTGCTGGTCAGTCCTATATGGAAATGAACCCTCGCAGACCCACTCAATACCAGATGCAGTACTGTGACCCTTCTGGCATGGGTGTGGGCATGGGTATGGGCATTACTCGTTTACCACCTGGCTTCACCTTTCAGGAGGAAGATGGGCTTAGTTTGGTGAGCAACGCCAACGCTTCACGCTTGCCTCCCATTAGTGAGCGCAGGGTGGGTGGAGGTGGTGGTGGAGGTGGAGGAAGGGGAGCCAGTATCCGGATAGATGCCCCAGAAGAGACTCCACAGAGGCGTAGGCACCACCATCACCGCTCTCGGAGATCCCGTCGTTCTCGTTCAGAAAATGCTCTCCACTTGGTGGCAGAGCAAAGACAAAGGCCTCAAGAAAGACCACAGCTACATGTCCGAGAGGATTATGACTGTTTCCCGCCACCAAGGAGTGCAAGGGACCAGTTTGGTGGAAGAGGAGGAGGGGGAAGATACCAGCCCCAACTCTTCAGGCAGTGCCCCAGGACCACTTCAGACCTGAGTCTACAAAACCCTGGGGCCAACAGACGCACTGGCTTGAATCAGTACTCCTGGGATGATTATGATGACGATGACTGGTGCTCCACTTGCTCATCATCCTCAGAATCAGAGGATGAAGGTTACTTCTTGGGTGAACCGATACCCAGGCCCATCCAGCTGCGCTACCTCAGCAACCAGGAGCTGGTCCACAAGTATAACAACGCAGGAATGGGAGGACCCAACCGTAGTGGGCAGTTACACACCCGCAAACGCAGAAAAAGCAAGAACTGCATTATCTCTTAACATCTTGACATTTGCTCATTATATAACTTTTTAGCCCTTTTCAGACATGCATTCCTTACCTTTAATCTAGCAACATCTGAACATGTTTCTTCAGCAGTGCCAATCTTACAAAGCACTGGATAAGTTTGAAAGTATGCCGTAACATTAATGGATTGGCTTGGACAATAGTAGGGATTATGTGTGTCTGCTCTGAGTTGTTAAGCTCACTAACGGACATGATTATTTTGGAAGTTAAAAAGCCAGTAACTGGCAAATCAGACACCAGTTCTCAGTAGGTATCTCATGGTCTCACTCTGCTCAAGAAAGCCACAAACCCATTCCTTTTTGAAAAAACGTAAACACAATAAACTGACCTTTTCCCCCCACACACCGGACAAAGTTTTAATATCCCGCATTTTCCACATTTAAGCACCAACGCTGGTCAGTGCATACCTCATGGACCAGTGACTTCATGTATATATCATCTTAACATACCGTACTGAAGATAGACTGTGAATGATCACTTTAACCTATTCTAACCTGTTCAGAAAACATTAATAAAAAGCAATGTAAACAAGTTAGTTTGCTTCCAGCTGTTTATGGAAGTCTTTCTTCTGAGCATATTACATACCTGCAGTAAGTTAGCAGCAAGATTTTTGTGGCACTTGGTTTTTAAATTACAATAAAATATCTTTAATGTGGAGACAGTGATGATGACCTTGTAGACTTTAGACAAATGACCTGTCATAGTTTTTAGGCTACAGTTTATAAAGTGTCTAATCTGTTTACAAAAATGTGTGGATGTGGATGTATTCCCATGACTACAAATTGACCTGGCAGATATATATATTTATTAAATGAAAGCTGATTACAGCCAGAAAGTTTTCCTTCCTTCAGTGCTTTCTCAGTGAAGCCATGAGAACATTTATGTAAAATGGACCTACATCTGAATGACAGAACCCTCTGACTTAAACAAATTCATGAAGCTAGCAATGTTACATATATCCCATGTCTGAAAAGGGCTGTTGTTCACCTTGTGTACACTAAAATTCTCCATCTGGAACAAAAACAAAATCACCTACTCCAACTATCCAGTGTTATTTATCATTGATTATGATGTAATTGAAAGTCAGTGATGAATTACAGTCAGTTAACAGTAAAAAAAACAAGTGTTTGCATGTTTTTTTTCCTTTTTTTTAAACTTTTCACAATAACTCCTGAGTATTAAGGCGAACAGTTACATGTGCAGTTTTGTCAAGTCCCAATGTTTATCAAAAGCTGAGGTGCAATTTTTTTAACTTAATTTCCACGCAGCAAACGAGTGTACATTACCAGATAGTTTTGCTTTTTCATGCAATGTGATTTAGATATAGGATATAATGTACTATTGAATTCAGTTTAATAGTATGTAAATAGATAAAAGAATTAATAATTTCACTTAAGTTAATGAAGTCAGTGTACATATGGTTGTAAATGAAGCCTCACATATTTTTATATTTGTATAGATGGAGTCATTTATGTATTAAATATCTATAATGTAGAGATAGAAAAATGACCAAAACAACGTTATGCATGTGTTATTTGGCTGACCTGGTCCTGCATTTGGAATAAAAGAGTACTTCAGTGAATTTCACTGAGTGACCTGTATTTCTCTCCAGAGATAGGGCAAGTGCGCAAAAGAGTCACTTTGTCCATCTGTTTAATAAATAAATGAATGACAGTGGGCTGTAGAAGCCGGTTAGAGTCATCCTCAGATGAATTGTTCGACGGTGTATGCACTCATATTCAAACACACAGAGGTCCATTGTCCTGGAAACATGCCACTGCATTTCTGGTTTATTGCATCAGCTTGCACAAGTTGGAAACTGCTGACAAAGGTCTAGGGATTTAGTTATTGAAACCTGGTGATGCTACAAATATTCTTTGTTACCATGCTAATGGGGTGGCTGAGACATTGTTGTTCTTGAAATTGGCTAAATTAAAAGCTGGTTTTCATGATGCCTAAGACACTGACATTTAATTACATTTCTGTCAGGGTGAGCTGCATATTCAGTCTCAACCAGACACACTTGTGTCTAATTTGGAATACTTACAACATCTGCGTCTCATTCAGGGGCAAATATGGCCCAAATGTCACAATGCACCTGACATCTGGCCCATATTATGTGAACCTGTGGCCATGTTGAGGCAGCCCGACTCGCCCTGATTCAGAGCCCAAAAGAAAGCTGCACATGTGGGCCATTTCTAGGGCCAATCATTCCCTGATGTCTTATTAACATCAGAACATACTGAAATAGTTTAACATGGTAAACTTTGAATAATGTTTTATTGGCTATAATGTTAAAGGACATGAAGGACAGCAGTGCATGTGCACAAGTTGATAGCAAACACATCTTTAGAAGCCAAGGTGCGGCACTACAAGCCAACAGGAGCAGGTGTACCAATGTAGCAAGTCTGCTAGCATCATCTTGTTGAAATGGGCTAATTTAGCTCAAGATTAAAAACTTGGCTAGTAAGCGATCACCAACGCAGCCGAACATCAAACAACTGCGACAACACAAGATATGGTTCACTGGCTAATATTTTACTAATCCAAAGGCAAGGCCAACTCGACATCCATCGTACATCCTGTGTAAAGCTCTCTTACCAACTGAAAGCCAGTCCACAATATACTCTTTACACCCTCATGCTTTGTATCATTCCCTTTGCCTTCCTCTTTCTGTGTCTCCTCATTTTTGCCATGATGTTTGTAGTAAGAATACTAAGCTAAATTTTTCTTATGGCTGGCTGAAGACCCAGAGATTGTGGTGAACACACATGTGGTGATTCTGACTTTGCTGTAGGTGTGAATGGTTTTCTGTCTCTGTGTGCTCTCTAACTGATCGGCCTAGGGTTACCCTGCCTCTTGGCCTATGGCAACTGGAATAAGCCCCCTTCCACTCTGAATTGGATAAATGGAAGAAGATGGATGGATCTTACTTTACTTTGCGTTTGTTTGTTAAGGTAACTAGTGCCATACCTCATGAATTACCAAGCAGAGGAACACAATGTGCTACATGAAATGAGCAATTTGGAGTACATATCAGATGATGTATATTTGCTTGCTAATGAGCACTACGGGGGGATTTCCAATTACACCCCCCCCCCCCCCCCCCCCCCCCAACTGTGGCCACCTCCAGAGAAATGGTACTAAGGAGGGAAACTTGCTGACTCAAGCCAAGTAAGATTCTTCAGCCATGCTTGAAAACCTGTTCGTTAGATTTCCTGGCAACATCTTGATGGATGCTCTGACAGTTTTTATTTCATCTTAAGTCCACTGAAATTCAAAACAAATCTGCAATGTCAAAAGTATTTTACTTTTTGAATACTCTGACTAAAGAGAAAAGATTTAAAATGGTAATAGAAACAACAAGACATGCACAGGAGGGTTAATTATTTGTACAGTAGAGCAGGTGGTATTGGAAAGTGTTAAGCAAAGTCATACTGTAAATTGGATTGATAATGTCCATGTGGTCTGGGGATTACTGCTGCTAGCCCCATAATCCCACCCCACCCCTCCCCTCACACACACACACATACACACTTGGAACAAGGTGTGCAAATGCCAGTCTCCTGACTTGGAGCCATTGAAGCTCTAATGTTGTTGGCATAATGGTCACATTAGTATGTTTGCCTCACCTGAATTCAGCCACTAAGGCGTGTAGCTAAGGCGTGTAGCTCATGTTTACTTGGGGATGTGCAGATAACTCATAGACAGGAAGGAATGGACCTGAATTAGTCTGTCATTATGCCGCAAAGCCAGCTGCAAAAACATGAGTCACATTATGTCTGACTGCTGCTGATGGCCTGGCCAGTAAATGTGGACTTTGCTGCTTTAAGCGTTCATGTTGCAGACTGTATATCATTGGGGTGTCTGTCACTCAAATCCTTTTACTTAAAAGGTACTGAGACATACAGTGAGAGTCAGTCTTTGGTCTGCCTTCAATAACGTGAATATTATTGTTCTTGAAACACGAGCTTCCCTTACATCATCACTGCTTGCCCATATTAGTTTGTTTCTTTATTAGTCCCTCACCCGTGGGGGGGGGAGAGTCTCCAAGTGTTTAATTAAAAGCAAATGGAAGCCGTACACTGAAGGGTGCCACAGATTGCAGCCATATGCTTCCCGCGCTGTGCCGTATTCAAGATAGCGGATGGTGGGGAGATAATCCTCGAGTGGTTTGGATGCTTCCAGTTGTGACAGTCATATTGTCAGCCAAGCGTGTAATTTAGAGCCATGAGCGGTTAGGTGTCTTCACTGTACAAAGAAGTTACAGTCTGGTGATAGTCTAACTAGGTGTCATGAAGAAGAGGTTTAATCGTTTCGTGATCATGACTGACATTGTCAGTCTTGAACAATAGATCATGTGGATGAAAAGCATTTTTATTTACCCTCTTATTTTGTTTGAGCAGGTGTACATTTCAGTTATTACATACAAACTTAGATTAATAACATCTGGGACTACAAATGCCCTGTTTGAAAAGGAGTACAAATTTCTGTCTAATCCCAGCTCGATAAAGGTTTGACAAGAAAAAAAATGCCCTTGTAATACATGCATCCTAGTAGTCCTCATGTTGTATTTGTGCCTTAAAAGCCACTTCATTTAGAAAATGCAACAGTTTCATTAACAACCAGACATGTGCATATGTGTGTGTGTGTGTGTGTGTGCATGTGTGTGAAGGCTCAGATGCATGGCTGTCATGGGTTGAAACAGTTGGAGTTGTTTTAGGAGACTCTAAAAGCTGTAATTATCAGTCCTTAAGAGCAGAATGGCTGCAAATTACAGCTGCACTCTGAGCAAACTAAAATAGCTTGATTCAGTTATTTACAAATGAAGAATGCCAACCGCGTGCTATCGCACATGCACACGCAACCAGCTCGCTATCGCTGGCACGCAAGTAGATACAAACTCCAAGCACATACACATGCGCACACATGTTCACTGGCCTTGCTGAATAGGAGACGCGTGACAAGTCTGACTGAGGCCTTACCAGACAGCTACTCTCCTACAGCTCTATCATGTGTGTTCAATTAGTGTGGAAAGAATGCATCAATACAGTTATCACTGTGCCAAAAATCACTTTCTCAAGTGACTGAAAATCAAGTTTAGAAGATTTGTTATGTTGTTCGGGAAGTTTTTTTCTTGTCCAGTGGATTGTGAATCCCCATATTCTGAGACTGTAGTAGCTTTTAAACAGATCAGCCACATTAAAACCACCTGCCTGTCCCCTTCATGCCACAGCTCTGGATTAGTTAGGACTTTTTGGGTTGGCCTGTGGTGTGTTGTAATACTCAGAATTAGGATTTAGTGAGTCTGGACACCATATCAGTGCTCTGTGGACTCCTGTTCTGCTGGGCATTTATTAGTGGTTTTAGCAATATAGTGTGAGAGGCCGTCGCGATGGTGGGGGAGGCCACCGCTGATGCATACGGTCTCTTCTATGATTATTCTACAGCACATTTCTACCCTGATCTATGACTCTCACAGTCGTTTCTGTTTAGCCTCACTCTCCTGTGTGACAGGGTCACTTCTCTCACAAAGTGGATGTGCTAATATCATGTGACAGTAACCCTGCTGTCCATCTGTCTTTTCTCTGCTCTACTCAACAAGAAAACATGGCTACCACACCCAAATTGAATTATCTCCAACAAGTTCCTTGCTCCTCTAATTTAAGGAGCTCCAAAGTGTCACAGGCCAGCATTAGACTTGTAGACCTTGACTAAACCTGCTAATCTCAGAATTCATTCTCACCCACTTAAGGCTGTGTGACCTTTGTCCTTTCCACTGGCTTCAAGTGTGGCTGGTCAAGACTTTATATCCGGATTGCCTTCACTTCTCAAACTAATTCCTTGTTCTAATAGACTTGACGGCAAGTTTTTAAAGAGCGCTGTAAATAGGACTCATGACACGCACTGTACTATTAATTAGAGCCCATAAAAGGCCTCTGTGGGGGCCGTCATTAGGCCTTATTGTTGTCATTCAGCCACAGTGAGACAAAATAATCTTTCATTTTCAGTGTTTGCTTAGTATGACACGTGGCGCAGTGAAATGCTGCCAGGTTTGGATTAATCTGCAGATCCAACAGCTCGGAGGGGAACCCCGCCATAATGGAGAACAGCATGCTGGGTATTTTAGTGCTGCACTGCCAATGAGTTCATGGTATCAGCTCACTCTACCCCTTTTCACCACTGTGACTCATTAAGAAGCATAATTCCCAGGAGGGATCCCATCTGCATGCCACCTGTAGGAAGTTCCCTCTGAAAGCAACACTTAATGCATCCTGCATCAACACAATTTAAGCTCAATGCTTGTGTTCATCTCTTCACTGCCCTTTCTCTCTTCATTTTCCTATTACCCACATCTTTTTCTGTCTCTGTTTAGCCCAGATGATGGATAGACTGATTAGGCCTTCAGCAGTATCTGAAGCATAGGTGGTCTTGGAGCTAGGAAAGCCCCTTTTCAGACAAACACTGCCGCTTTCTACGCACTGCATGTAAATGGCAGTTGGCGAAATAAATACTAGCTGATGAGCTCGCTCCACCAGTGGGACGAGACCATGAAGGGGAAGGCAGTCCAGAGTGGTTCACCGCAAAATGTGCTTTTTAAACTATCCTCTAAATGTGTAGTCTGGTGGCAAGTCTCTGCCGACATTGCAGATTTTATCGCAGAAATGGCCGATCTGGACAATCTCAGGTGTAAACTGGATACAAGATTCAGGGTTCTTTATCATCATTGTAAAAGAAAAAGACAATGACATTAGATTAGCAAATATAAAAATAAGTTGAATAAACGTTAAATAGAAATACATTTTTCATTTAATTAATGCAGACACAACATCCATCAAAATTTCCCATATTTTCCACTATGCAATACATTCACTGCCATTGTATGCATTAAAAAAAGTCCATCAATGTGCTTGACTATGAACAACAAACTATGTGGGTTTTTTTTTTAATTGTTAATGACCTTATTGCAAGGACAGAGTAAGCAAGTGTTACAACTGCAGTCTGACACTATTTGTAAAGTGAAAAGCTTCTTGTACACAGTTGTTGAGCAGCTTTTGTTTACACAAACTGAAGCTGTCGTTCGGTAAAGCGAGAGACTGGTATCAGTATGACCTGCTAATTCCCCTGACATCCGCTCCTCATTCTCTTCCACTTAGAAAAAGTAGATAATCATCACACACAATGGTCAGTTTAATCAGGTGGAATGTTTTTTGTTCAGGCCGTGCACTAAAAAGCATTGTGTCATTTAACCTCCTAACACCCGAACTCTTCCATGGCATGCATTTTTAATTTCTCTTTGATATTTGGGCTGGTTGGGGCCTGATGAATGTAAAAACAAAGAATTACCGGATTTTTTTTTTTTTTTGTCCAATTTTTGTTTCTAAGGAAAATGAGAGCCACAAATGAGGATATTCGTTTAAAAATTTCAATTGACAGTAGCAGTATAATGTCCTCGTAAGTGGATATCAGGCCCTTGTAGAGCAAAATTGAGTATTTGGGTCTAAATAACCAAGAATGTGATGTCCACATATGTGGACGGAGGGTCCTAGGGGGTTAATAAATCTATCCACATGGCTCAGAGAGAACAAACCTGGAGAAACCAGCTTGTCCCAAAATCTTGAGACTTCTAAGACAATGATTCATTTAATCTGTAACACATGCAGCTGTGTTCACTCTACTCTGATTTGCAGTACTGTCTGTGAGCTCAGTGTTACCAGGCGGAGTGATGGCTGAACGATGGCCCTCATTTCACCCCTTCTTCAATTTGCATTGTTGCTCTGCTGGAGGAGGATTTACTTAATATTTAATGCTTAAGTGTAAACCATGAAAAGCTTTCTCTTCTTTTTTTCCCATTAGATACGTAATATGAATAAGACGGATGTATGTGAATGTACCATTTTGAATTTCAATGAAGTTATAGGCAAAAACACCACGGTCAAAACATCAAAAGAGGCACACTGTATCACTAAGTGGCCAAGGTACGTTTTGAACTCCACACATCTCAGAAACAATCAGACACGGAGGAAACAGTTGCAAGTGGAGAATTTGACATGTGCTGATGAACAGTGAATTCTCTGTGATCAATGGGTCAAAAATGTCTGAAATATTTATTTACTAATTAACTATAATGACAATAAATGATAATAGATATGTAAAGCCTTTATTTACCTCAATTTAAGCATCTATGAAAACAAGATTTAGTTCATTTGTCCTGTTTGCTCTGGGCTACAGTAACTGCACTGGGTTGGTGTAAATGGTAAATGGCCTGTATTTGTATAGCGCTTTTACTAGTGTGCTTGTGTGCATGCTCTGTCGAGTTACTGCCTCCCAGCAGAAAGCTAATATCGCCACCTGCTGACGTGAATATTTCAAAATAGCTCTGCAAGTAAGAAATGTTAACAAAGATTGCTCCACTTACTTGTTTAATTACTCCTCCCTTGTTGTTATCAAAGCACAGCATGGTATCGTTTCAGAATGATCAGCCAAGCCAGGATACTGCCAATCACAACGTGGACCCCCAGAGTGCTGAACTGTGGGCAGAGTGTTATTAACAGCTAATGAAGACCCCGTGGCTGCTAGCAGCTGTTGGTTTGTGATAAGGAAGAAGAGACTTGTTATGTACATCATCATAACCAGCCATACACAGCCACTTAAAGAGCCCAACGGAGGTGAGGAAAACTCACAGACCAGGCATTCAATTTGATTTAATATGCAATAATAAGAACAAGGACAGTGATGAAAATATATGAATAAAAAATGAAGTCAAATCTTGCCCAATAAAATGTGTAGAAGGTTATTCTGATTTTTTCTGTTCAAAACAGGTTAGAAATACTAATAATAATAAAATCAACATATCATGTTAAAAAGAGTAGTTGTTCGCTCTGTGCTTTTGGTTGTTGCTGTGTTAGCTAATTCATCTGTAATTTTTTTTAATGACAATGTCCCTTTTTACTTTTTACTCTTCAAAAAAAAAGCAATTCGAATCATCCACAATGCAGGTTATAGGGAACATACAAACTCACTATTTTTGCAGTCTGAAATATTGAAAATTGACGATTTAGTGAAATTCCAAACAGCACAAATTCTATTCAGAGCAAAAAATAAAGAACTGCCAGGTAATATTCAGAGTATGTTTTTTTTGAAAGAAGGAAGTTATAATTTAAGGGGTTTTTGTAACTTCAAAACAATGAAGGTATGTACTACAAGAAAAGGCTTTTGTGTTTCTGTTCATGGAGTGAAACTATGGAACAGTCTGAATATGGAATTAAAGCAATGTCCAAACATAAAACTGTTCAAAAAGAGTTATAAAAATATGATCTTCTCGAACTATAAAAAAAGGAAAATATTTAAATTAAGTGAATGTCTCTATTTAAAAAAACAAACAAACAAAAAAAAAAACTCATGATGTGATATTATAGTATATAGTATATCAGAAATCTGTTCACTATTTTTATTACAAATTATATCAGTAAGGAAGCTGACTAAATATTAACTGATAATTTATGGCAAAGGGGTGGGATTAAATAAGTGTTTACTTCTTCCCACTCCCTTTCAACATGTAAATTAATCAGATCGGGGGGGGTTTTGTATGCAATTTGTATAGTATTTTTTTCTCTCTTATTTTCTTTTCTAAATGTACTTGTATATTGTTCACATGTTGAAATAAATTACCAATCAATCAATCAACCAATGGATCAGTGGCCGCCAAATTTAATATCAGTCACATAAAATATTTATGGAAATTAGCTCCTGTTGGGCAGATTCACCACTGATTTTAAACAGCTTCAGGTTCTGATGAAGAGTCACAAAACATTGTGAAATGCTAGATTTTTATTAGGACTTTTAACAAAATCCATTATGGAGGTCACATAATATAAACTGACCTCACAACCTGTGTTGTTCTTAAAACTTCTCAATAAAGCTAAAAGGAACCAAAGGAAGAAGGATGCATCCAAATCAATAAAAGTCCTTATGGCTGTAAACTAATAACTATGGAGAGCCACGAGTGCCAAAATGAATTCAATAAATATGTCATCAAATAATCCATCTAATGTGTTATTAATTAATAAAAAATGGAAATAATTATTTTATTAAATATATAATACATTCATTAAATGTCAATTCATTTCATTTATAGCATTGAATAATTAGGTATTTTTCATTTCCAGTTTTAATTATTTATTTTTAATGAATTAGTGCAGACATTCCCAAAGTGTGGGGCCCGCCCCCTAGGGGGGGCGCGGCATGAAAAGGGAAAAAACAAAACAACGCTTGGACACTGCTGGCACGGGGAGCCCACACAAACGCAAAGCAGGAGATGAAGCATCGCTGAATATGCTTCCAAACCAACTTCATTCTAAGCCAAAGACTAGAAAATATGGTGAAGCATATCTTCCTTTGGCTTCACCTGCACAAGTGCCAAGGTAGGTCTCCCCTGCAAAATTGGTTTTCCCTGCATCGGGAGCAAATCACGGACAAACAGGATCCCACATTCTTGATTTTTAGTTCAGAAACACTTGTTGTAATGACCAACTACTCCTGACATTTTGGAGATGTTTGCTCTTTATACAGTAAAGTTACAGTGGGATACAAATAATATCAGGCTGATCCTGCCACGATTTGTTCCCCGGTTCAAATCACGGACAAACAGTATCCCACAGCTGTTTATGTTTTTAAACCCATTTTGCACAGAGAGGCATTTAAAAAAAAAAAAATGTATTGATAGCAATGTTAAATATTATTACACAGGAAAAAAACAACTACATGTAAAATAATTACACCGTGACGCCTCTGACTTTGTAAATGGAAGGACAGTAACTGCGTGTTTATATGTAAGCGTGTAAAACCTGAAGATAGAGACAAAATACTGTTAATCTGCCATTCTGCAATTCTTCTCATGTAAGCAATAACGTGCGCACGGCGTGACGTGAAAAAAGGCACATACCTTTGACGTTGCCTGACGAACTCTGTATTCCTCGTCCACACATAAACGCAAAAAATGAGTTTTAAAAAATCTCAGTTTTCGGTGATTCCAAACGCCGTTTACGTGTGGACGAAACAGCTGCGTTTTCAAAAGTGTGGACGTAGTGTAAAAGAGTTAGTAGTTTATTTTCTTACTACCTGTAATTTATTGCAGATTACTTGTATTTGCTTAATTGTTTACTAAATGTTTGAGGTGTGAAATAAACCGCAATTGAGCAAAATATGTGTGTGTGTGGTTGGAGGATGTGTTAGTGCGTGCGTGCGTGCGTGCGTGCGAGGGGGGGGAGCGAACATTTTTCTGTAAAACAAACGGGGGCTCAGCGAAAAAAGTTTGGGAACCACTGAATTAGTGTAATAAATGTGCATGTGATGTAGTAGATCAGTAATACAGAAAGAGCTATTTGTTTAACCTGGGCTGATTCAGGGACTAAAAGAATGTCTAATGTAAAAACAAATAAATTAAGTAATTAATATAAATCCTTCAATCATGAAGCCTCATTTCTTGAAACGGGATCTCATATCGTATCGTATCATATCAAATTTATTTGTATAGCACATTTAAAGACCAAAGTACACTAAAGTGCTTTCCAGTAAAACCATGATACAGATAAAATCACAATATAAAATGTAAATTACAGATATAAAGTAATTACATAATATAAATGCAGAGCCAGATGAAAATCACACTAATTAGCCTTGAATGCCAGGTTAAACAAGTACGTTTTTAGACATGATTTAAAAGATTGAATAGAATCTGATGCGCGAATGTCAAGAGGAAGATTATTCCATAATTTTGGGTGCGGCAATGGCAAAGTCACGGTCTCCTCTGGTCTTCAGCCGAGACCTAGGTTGCACTAAGAGCAGTTGACCTGATGATCTTACTGCTCTCTTACACTGTAAAATCTAATTAGTTCCCAGAACTCAAAAAAATTGAGGAAACTCGTTGCGTCAAAAAAATTAAGTAAAGCTTAGCTAAAAATGACTAAATTAGAAAAACTTATTTATTTTGAGTACTCTGTACAAGCTCATTTGTTCCCAGAACTCAAGAAAATTGGATCAAGTTTATGTAAGATGACCAAGTTAGGGCAACTTACTCATTTTGAGTACACTGTACTAGAGATGGACCGATCCGATATTACGTATCGGTATCGGTCGATACTGACCCAAATTACTGGATCGGATATCGGCGAGAAATAAAAAATGTAATCCTATCCATTAAAAAAAGCACCTCACAAAACTTGCTACACGGCGTAACTCGGCTCATAACCGTAGCACGTTGCAGCAGTATGCATCAAGCTACCAAACCAGCATTTCATCTCCGAGGAAGTTTTCCCAGAGAGAAGTAAAGCAAGTGTGTAAGTTCATCTCTGAATGTTTGTAAAGCATTCCCGCGTTAAGCGTAACAACCGATATATGGAGCGACTGCCTCTCTCTCCCTCTCTCTCTCTCTCCTGCTGCTACTTCAATCGTGAAACTGATCAATGATCAGCTGATCGGCTTTTCTGTCGTGAGTCCGTCTCTCTTCTATGTTTTTGGCCCACTTCTCACCAGAAAGAGAGAACCAGCGGCTGAACAACAGCAGCACGTTTAACCTTGATAAGCTGTTGTTAGAATTTATTTAATATTACTTTCTACACCAGGATCTTTTTCTACGTAGCTGACGGCTGGTAACTGTGCAGGGGCGGATCTAGCAAAGTTTAGCCAGGGGGCCGATAGGGCATGAACAGGGAAAGGGGGGTACAAAGACATACTTTTCTTTCTTATTCTCATTTAAAATGTCGAGCTTTTAATAAATAATTATCTGACTCTTACACCCAAAGTTTTAATCTGATATGAAATATATAGAAGTCCATTACTGTATATAGTAACTGTTAAGTCTAATATACCCTGGTAAGCTATAGTACTTTTTCCTTTGGGAAGGTACCATCTGTGCAGTCTGCAATTCTGTTGAAGAAAGATGTTGAATCTATTTAATTATTCTTGAAAAATAATTTATTTCTGTGCATTTCCCCCCCGCATCAAATTAAATTTGATTACATCGATTAAGCATCATGAGGTGGAGGGTGGGGGGTGGTT